>NW_026089680.1:0-24385 GCF_024586455.1 Bactrocera neohumeralis | reverse complement strand
TTCATCTTATCAAAGTTGACATAAAGCCGATAACAGCAGTGCCTTTGGAAGAATTCGACAATCTTATATTCGGGTATAAAGTCGATTTTCTTGTATATACACATTTAGCAGTCAGAATTGAGTTGCTTTCAATCATTAACATCAAATATTAAAGTTTTTTTCTTGTATATATACATTTAGCAGTCGGTATTGAGTTGCCTCAAATCATTAACATCAAATATTTATGTTAATTAACCTTCTTCATCTCATCGAAGTTGACATAAAGCCATAACGGCAGTGCATTTGAAAAAATTCGACAATCTTATATTCAGGTATAAATTCGATTTTCTTGTATATACTCATTTAGCAGTCGATATTGAGTTGCTTCAAATCATTAACATCAAATATTTAAGTTTATTAGCCTTCTTCATCTTATCGAAGTTGACATAAAGCCATAACGGCAGTGCATTTGGAAGAATTCGACAATCTTGTATTCAGATATAAAGTCGATTTTCTTGTATATACACATTTAACAGTCGGTATTGAGTTGCTTCAAATCATTAACATCAAATATTTATGTTAATTAGCCTTCTTCATCTTGCTCGAAGTTGACATAAAGCCATAACGGCAGTGCATTTGGAAGAATTCGACAATCTTATATTCAGGTATAAAGTCGATTTTCTTGTATATACACATTTAGAAGTCGATATATAGTTGTTTTAAATCATTAACATCAAATATTAAAGTATATTAGCCTTCATCATCTTATCGAAGTTGACATAAAGCCATAACGGCAGTGCATTTGGAAGAATTCTACAATCTTGTATTCAGATATAAAGTCGATTTTCTTGTATATACTCGGTGTTGAGTTGCCTCAAATCATTAACATCAAATATTTATGTTAATTAACCTTCTTCATCTTACCCAAGTTGACATAAAGCCATAACGGCAGTGCATTTGGAAGAATTCGACAATCTTATATTGAGGTATAAAGTCGATTTTCTTGTATATACACATTTAGAAGTCGATATATAGTTGTTTCAAATCATTAACATCAAATATTTAAGTTAATTAGCCTTCTTCATCTTATCGAAGTTGACATAAAGCCATAACGGCAGTGCATTTGGAAGAATTCGACAATCTTATATTCAGGTATAAAGTCGATTTTCTTGTATATACACATTTAGCAGTCGATATTGAGTTGCTTCAAATCATTAACATCAAATATTTAAGTTAATTAGCCTTCTTCATCTTATCGAAGTTGACATAAAGCCATAACGGCAGTGCATTTGAAAGAATTCGACAATCTTATATTCAGGTATTAAGTCGATTTTCTTGTATATACACATTTAGCAGTCGGTATTGAGTTGCTTTAAATCATTAAAATCAAATATTAAAGTTTATTAGCCTTCTTCATCTTATCGAAGTTGACATGAAGCCATAACGGCAGTGCATTTAAAAGAATTCTACAATCTTATATTCAGGAAAAAAGTCAATTTTCTTGCACATACACAGTTAGCAGTCGGTATTGAGTTGCCTCAAATCATTAACATCAAATATTTATGTTAATTAACCTTCTTCATCTTGCTGAAGTTGACATAAAGCCATAACGGCAATGCATTTGGAAGAATTCGACAATCTTATATTCAGGTATAAAGTCGATTTTCTTGTATATACACATTTAGCAGTCGGTGTTGAGTTGCTTAAAATCATTAACATCAAATATTTAAGTTTATTAGCCTTCTTCATCTTATCGAAGTTGACATAAAGCCATAACGGCAGTGCATTTGGAAGAATTCGATAATCTTATATTCAGGTATAAAGTCGATTTTCTTGTATATACACATTTAGCAGTCGATATTGAGTTGCTTTAAATCATTAACATCAAATATTTAAGTTAATTAGCCTTCTTCATCTTATCGAAGTTGACATAAAGCCATAACGGCAGTGCATTTGGAAGAATTCGACAATCTTATATTCAGGTATAAAGTCGATTTTCTTGTATATACACATTTAGCAGTCGATATTGAGTTGCTTTAAATCATTAAAATCAAATATTAAAGTTTATTAGCCTTCTTCATCTTATCGAAGTTGACATAAAGCCATAACGGCAGTGCATTTGGAAGAATTCGACAATCTTATATTCAGATATAAAGTCGATTTTCTTGTATATACACATTTAGCAGTCGGTATTGAGTTGCCTCAAATCATTAACATCAAATATTTATGTTAATTAACCTTCTTCATCTTGCTGAAGTTGACATAAAGCCATAACGGCAGTGCATTTGGAAGAATTCGACAATCTTATATTCAGGTATAAAGTCGATTTTCTTGTATATACACATTTAGCAGTCGATATTGAGTTGCTTCAAATCATTAACATCAAATATTTAAGTTTATTAGCCTTCTTCATCTTATCGAAGTTGACATAAAGCCATAACGGCAGTGCATTTGGAAGAATTCGACAATCTTATATTCAGGAAAAAAGTCGATTTTCTTGTACATATATACACATTTAGCAGTCGGTATTGATTTGCTTCAAATCATTAACATCAAATATTTAAGTTAATTAGCCTTCTTCATCTTATCGAAGTTGACATAAAGCCATAACGGCAGTGCATTTGGAAGAATTCGACAATCTTATATTCAGGTATAAAGTCGATTTTCTTGTATATACACATTTAGCAGTCGGTGTTGAGTTGTTTCAAATCACTAAAATCAAATATTAAAGTTTATTAGCCTTCTACGTCTTACCTAAGTTGACATAAAACCATAACGGCAGTGCATGTGGAAGAATTCGACAATCTTATATTCAGGTATAAAGTCGATTTTCTTGCCTATACACAGTTAGCAGTCGGTATTGAGTTGCTTCAAATATTAACATCAAATATTTAAGTTAATTAGCCTTCTTCATCTTATCGAAGTTGACATAAAGCCATAACGGCAGTGCATTTGGAAGAATTCGACAATCCTATATTCAGATATAAAGTCGATTTTCTTGAATATACACATTCAGCAGTCTTAATTGAGTTGCTTCAAATCATTAACATCAAATATTTAAGTTAATTAGCCTTCTTCATCTTATCGAAGTTGACATAAAGCCAATACGGCAGTGCATTTGGAAGAATTCTACAATCTTATATTCAGATATAAAGTCGATTTTCTTGTATATACACATTTAACAGTCGGTATTGAGTTGCTTCAAATCATTAACATCAAATATTTAAGTTAATTAGCCTTCTTCATCTTAGCGAAGTTGACATAAAGCCATAACGGCAGTGCATTTGAAAGAATTCGACAATCTTATTTTCAGGTATAAAGTCGATTTTCTTGTATATACACATTTAGAAGTCGATATTGAGTTGCTTTAAATCATTAACATCAAATATTAAATGTATATTAGCCTTATTCATCTTATCGAAGTTGACATAAAGCCATAACGACAGTGCATTTGGAAGAATTCTACAATCTTATATTCAGGTATTAAGTCGATTTTCTTCTATATACACATCTAGCAGTCGGTGTTGAGTTTCTACAAATCATTAACATCAAATATTTAAAGTTAATAAGCCTTCTTCATCTTATCGAAGTTGACATAAAGCCATAACGGCAGTGCATTTGGAAGAATTCGACAATCTTATATTCGGGTATAAAGTCGATTTTCTTGTATATACACATTTAGCAGTCGGTGTTGAGTTGCTTCTAATCATTAACATCAAACATTTAAGTTAATTAGCCTTCATCATCTTATCGAAGTTGACATAAAGCCATAACGGCAGTGCATTTGGAAGAATTCGACAATCTTATGTTCAGGTATAAAGTCGATTTTCTTGTATATACACATTTAGCAGTCGGTATTGAGTTGCTTTAAATCATTAACATCAAATATTAAAGTTTATTAGCCTTCTTCATCTTATCGAAGTTGACATAAAGCCATAACGGCAGTGCATTTGGAAGAATTCGACAATCTTATATTCAGGTATAAAGTCGATTTTCTTGTATATACACATTTAGCAGTCGGTGTTGAGTTGCTTCAAATCATTAACGTCAAATATTTAAGTTAATTAAGCTTCTTCATCTTATCAAAGTTGACATAAAGCCATAACGGCAGTGCCTTTGGAAGAATTCGACAATCTTATATTCGGGTATAAAGTCGATTTTCTTGTATATACACATTTAGAAGTCGATATATAGTTGTTTTAAATCATTAACATCAAATATTAAAGTATATTAGCCTTCATCATCTTATCGAAGTTGACATAAAGCCATAACGGCAGTGCATTTGGAAGAATTCTACAATCTTATATTCAGATATAAAGTCGATTTTCTTGTATATACACATTTAGCAATCGGTATTGAGTTGCCTCAAATCATTAACATCAAATATTTATGTTAATTAACCTTCTTCATCTTGCTGAAGTTGACATAAAGCCATAACGGCAGTGCATTTGAAAGAATTCGACAATTTATATTCAGGTATTAAGTCGATTTTTTGTATATACACATTTAGCAGTCGATAGATGAGTTGCTTCAAATCATTAACATCAAATATTTAAGTTAATTAGCCTTCTTCATCTTATCGAAGTTGACATAAAGCCATAACGGCAGTGCATTTGAAAGAATTCGATAATCTTATATTCAGGTATAAAGTCGATTTTCTTGCATATACACATTTAGCAGTCAGAATTGAGTTGCTTCAAATCATTAACATCAAATATTTAAGTTAATTAGCCTTCTTCATCTTATCGAAGTTGACATAAAGCCATAACGGCAGTGCATTTGGAAGAATTCGACAATCTTATATTCAGGTATAAAGTCGATTTTCTTGTATATACACATTTAGCAAGTCGATATATAGTTGTTTTAAATCATTAACATCAAATATTAAAGTTAATTAGCCTTCTTCATCTTATCGAAGTTGACATAAAGCCATAACGGCAGTGCATTTGGAAGAATTCTACAATCTTTTATTCAGATATAAAGTCGATTTTCTTGTATATACACATTTAACAGTCGGTATTGAGTTGCCTCAAATCATTAACATCAAATATTTATGTTAATTAACCTTCTTCATCTTGCTGAAGTTGACATAAAGCCATAACGGCAGTGCATTTGAAAGAATTCGACAATCTTATATTCAGGTATAAAGTCGATTTTCTTGTATATACACATTTAGCAGTCGATATTGAGTTGCTTCAAATCATTAACATCAAATATTTAAGTTAATTAGCCTTCTTCATCTTATCGAAGTTGACATAAAGCCATAACGGCAGTGCATTTGAAAGAATTCGATAATCTTATATTCAGGTATAAAGTCGATTTTCTTGTATATACACATTTAGCAGTCGATATTGAGTTGCTTTAAATCATTAACATCAAATATTTAAGTTAATTAGCCTTCTTCATCTTATCGAAGTTGACATAAAGCCATAACGGCAGTGCATTTGAAAGAATTCGACAATCTTATATTCAGGTATTAAGTCGATTTTCTTGTATATACACATTGAGCAGTCGGTATTGAGTTGCTTCAAATCATTAACATCAAATATTTAAGTTAATTAGCCTTCTTCATCTTATAGAAGTTGACATAAAGCCATAACGGCAGTGCATTTGGAAGAATTCGACAATCTTATATTCAGGTATAAAGTCGATTTTCTTGTATATACACATTTAGCAGTCGATATTGAGTTGCTTTAAATCATTAACATCAAATATTAAAGTTAATTAGCCTTCTTCATCTTATCGAAGTTGACATAAAGCCATAACGGCAGTGCATTTGGAAGAATTCGACAATCTTATATTCAGATATAAAATCGATTTTCTTGTATATACACATTTAACAGTCGGTATTGAGTTGCTTCAAATCATTAACATCAAATATTTAAGTTAATTAGCCTTCTTCATCTTATCGAAGTTGACATAAAGCCATAACGGCAGTGCATTTGAAGAATTCAAAATTCTTATATTCAGGTATAAAGTCGATTTTCTTTTATATACACACTTAGCAGTCGATATTGAGTTGCTTCAAATCATTAACATCAAATATTTAAGTTTATTAGCCTTCTTCATCTTATCGAAGTTGACATAAAGCCATAACGGCAGTGCATTTGAAAGAATTCGACAATCTTATATTCAGGTATTAAGTCGATTTTCTTGTATATACACATTTAGCAGTCGATATTGAGTTGCTTTAAATCATTAACATCAAATATTTAAGTTAATTAGCCTTCTTCATCTTATCGAAGTTGACATAAAGCCATAACGGCAGTGCATTTGAAAGAATTCGACAATCTTATATTCAGGTATAAAGTCGATTTTCTTGTATATACACATTTAGCAGTCGATATTGAGTTGCTTTAAATCATTAACATCAAATATTAAAGTTTATTAGCCTTCTTCATCTTATCGAAGTTGACATAAAGCCATAACGGCAGTGCATTTGGAAGAATTCGACAATCTTATATTCAGGTATAAAGTCGATTTTCTTGTATATACACATTTAGCAGTCGATATTGAGTTGCTTCAAATCATTAACATCAAATATTTAAGTTAATTAGCCTTCTTCATCTTATCGAAGTTGACATAAAGCCATAACGGCAGTGCATTTGGAAGAATTCGACAATCTTATATTAAGGTATAAAGTCGATTTTCTTGTATATACACATTTAGCAGTCGATATTGAGTTGCTTTAAATCATTAACATCAAATATTTAAGTTAATTAGCCTTCTTCATCTTATCGAAGTTGACATAAAGCCATAACGGCAGTGCATTTGGAAGAATTCGACAATCTTATATTCATAACGGCAGTATAAAGTCGATTTTCTTGTATAAAGTATTTTCATATACACATTTAGCAGTCGGTATTGAGTTGCTTCAAATCATTAACATCAAACGTATAAGTTAATTAACCTTCTTCATCTTATCGAAGTTGACACAAAGCCATAACGGCAGTGCATTTGGAAGAGTTCGACAATCTAATATTCAGGTATAAGCTCGATTTTCTTGTATATACACATTTAGCAGTCGGTATTGAGTTGCTTCAAATCATTAACATCAAATATTTAAGTTAATTAACCTTCTTCATCTTATCGAAGTTGACATAAAGCCATAACGGCAGTGCATTTGAAAGAATTCGACAATCTTATATTCAGGTATAAAGTCGATTTTCTTGAATATACACTTTTAGCAGACGGTATAGAGTCGCTTCAAATCATTAACATCAAATATTTAAGTTTATTAGCCTTCTTTGAAAGAATCATCTTATCGAAGTTGACATAAAGCCATAACGGCAGTGCATTTGGAAGAATTCGACAATCTTATATTCAGGTATAAAGTCGATTTTCTTGTATATACACATTTAGCAGTCGATATTGAGTTGCTTCAAATCATTAACATCAAATATTTAAGTTAATTAGCCTTCTTCATCTTATCGAAGTTGACATAAAGCCATAACGGCAGTGCATTTGGAAGAATTCGACAATCTTATATTCAGGTATAAAGTCGATTTTCTTGTATATACACATTTAGCAGTCGATATTGAGTTGCTTCAAATCATTAACATCAAATATTTAAGTTAATTAGCCTTCTTCATCTTATCGAAGTTGACATAAAGCCATAACGGCAGTGCATTTGGAAGAATTCGACAATCTTATATTCAGGTATAAAGTCGATTTTCTTGTATATACACATTTAGCAGTCGATGTTGAGTTGCTTTAAATCATTAACATCAAATATTAAAGTTAATTAGCCTTCTTCATCTTATCGAAGTTGACATAAAGCCATAACGGCAGTGCATTTGGAAGAATTCGACAATCTTATATTCAGGAATATAGTCGATTGTCTTGTATATACACATTTAACAGTCGGTATTGAGTTGCCTCAAATCATTAACATTAAATATTTATGTTAATTAACCTTCTTCATCTTGCTGAAGTTGACATAAAGCCATAACGGCAGTGCATTTGGAAGAATTCGACAATCTTATATTCAGGTATAAAGTCGATTTTCTTGTATATACACATTTAGCAGTCGATATTATTTGCTTCAAATCATTAACATCAAATATTTTAAGTTAATTAGCCTTCTTCATCTTATCGAAGTTGACATAAAGCCATAACGGCAGTGCATTTGGAAGAATTCGACAATCTTATATTCAGGTATAAAGTCGATTTTCTTGTATATACACATTTAGCAGTCGATATTGAGTTGCTTCAAATCATTAACATCAAATATTTAAGTTAATTAGCCTTCTTCATCTTATCGAAGTTGACATAAAGCCATAACGGCAGTGCATTTGAAAGAATTCGACAATCTTATATTCAGGTATTAAGTCGATTTTCTTGTATATACACATTTAGCAGTCGATATTGATTTGCTTCAAATCATTAATTTAAAATATTTAAGTTAATTAGCCTTCTTCATCTTATCGAAGTTGGCATAAAGCCATAACGGCAGTGCATTTGAAAGAATTCGACAATCTTATATTCAGGTATTAAGTCGATTTTCTTGTATATACACATTTAGCAGTCGATGTTGAGTTGCTTTAAATCATTAACATCAAATATTAAAGTTTATTAGCCTTCTTCATCTTATCGAAGTTGACATAAAGCCATAACGGCAGTGCATTTGGAAGAATTCTACAATCTTATATTCAGATATAAAATCGATTTTCTTGTATATACACATTTAGCAGTCGATATTGAGTTGCTTTAAATCATTAACATCAAATATTAAAGTTTATTAGCCTTCTTCATCTTATCGAAGTTGACATAAAGCCATAACGGCAGTGCATTTGGAAGAACTCGACAATCTTATATTCAGATATAAAATCGATTTTCTTGTATATACACATTTAGCAGTCGGTATTGAGCTGCTTCAAATCATTAACATCAAATATTTAAGTTAATTAGCCTTCTTCATCTTATCGAAGTTGACATAAAGCCATAACGGCAGTGCATTTGAAAGAATTCGACAATCTTTTATTCAGATATAAAGTCGATTTTCTTGTATATACACATTTAGCAGTCGGTATTGAGTTGCTTCAAATCATTAACATCAAATATTTAAGTTTATTAGCCTTCTTCATCTTATCGAAGTTGACATAAAGCCATAACGGCAGTGCATTTGAAAGAATTCGACAATCTTATATTCAGGTATTAAGTCGATTTTCTTGTATATACACATTTAGCAGTCGATATTGATTTGCTTCAAAACATTAACATCAAATATTTAAGTTAATTAGCCTTCTTCATCTTATCGAAGTTGACATAAAGCCATAACGGCAGTGCATTTGAAAGAATTCGACAATTTATATTCAGGTATTAAGTCGATTTTCCTGTATATACACATTTAGCAGACGATATTGAGTTGCTTTAAATCATTAACATCAAATATTAAAGTTTATTAGCCTTCTTCATCTATCGAAGTTGACATAAAGCCATAACGGCAGTGCATTTGGAAGAATTCGACAATCTTATATTCAGGTATAAAGTCGATTTTCTTGTATATACACATTTAGCAGTCGATATTGAGTTGCTTTAAATCATTAACATCAAATATTAAAGTTTATTAGCCTTCTTCATCTTATCGAAGTTGACATAAAGCCATAACGGCAGTGCATTTGGAAGAACTCTACAATCTTATATTCAGATATAAAGTCGATTTTCTTGTATATACACATTTAGCAGTCGGTATTGAGTTGCTTTAAATCATTAACATCAAATATTAAAGTTTATTAGCCTTCTTCATCTTATCGAAGTTGACATAAAGCCATAACGGCAGTGCATTTGGAAGAATTCGACAATCTTATATTCAGGTATAAAATCGATTTTCTTGTATATACACATTTAACAGTCGGTATTGAGTTGCTTCAAATCATTAACATCAAATTTTTAAGTTAATTAGCCTTCTTCATCTTATCGAAGTTGACATAAAGCCATAACGGCAGTGCATTTGAAAGAATTTGATAATCTTTTATTCAGATATAAAGTCGATTTTCTTGTATATACACATTTAGCAGTCGATATTGAGTTGCTTTAAATCATTAACATCAAATATTAAAGTTTATTAGCCTTCTTTATCTTATCGAAGTTGACATAAAGCCATAACGGCAGTGCATTTGGAAGATTTCTACAATCTTATATTCAGATATTAAGTCGATTTTCTTGTACATACACATTTAGCAGTCGATATTGGGTTGCTTTAAATCATTAATTTAACATATTTAAGTTAATTAACCTTCTTCATCTTACCGAAGTTGACATAAAGCCATAACGGCAGTGCATTTGGAAGAATCCGACAATCTTATATTCAGGTATAAAGTCGATTTTCTTGTACATACACATTTAGCAGTCGATATTGAGTTGCTTTAAATCATTAGTTTAACATATTTAAGTCAATTGACCTTCTTCATCTTACGGAAGTTGACATAAAGCCATAACGGCATTTGCATTTGGAAAAATTCCATAATCTTATATTCAGGTATAAAGTCGATTTTCTTGTATGTACACATTTAGCAGTCGATATTGAGTTGCTTTAAATCATTAGTTTAACATATTTAAGTCAATTGACCTTCTTCATCTTACCGAAGTTGACATAAAGCCATAACGGCAGTGCATTTGGAAGAATTCGACAATCTTATATTCAGGTATAAAGTCGATTTTCTCGTATATACACATTTAGCAGTCGATATTGGGTTGCTTTAATTTAACATATTTAAGTTAATTAACCTTCTTCATCTTATCGAAGTTGACATAAAGCCATAACGGCAGTGCATTTGGAAGAATTCGACAATCTTATATTCAGGTATAAAGTCGATTTTCTTGTATATACACATTTAGCAGTCGATATTGAGTTGCTTTAAATCATTAATTTAACATATTTAAGTTAATTTGACCTTCTTCATCTTACCGAAGTTGACATAAAGCCATAACGGCAGTGCATTTGGAAGAATTCGACAATCTTATATTCAGGTATAAAGTCGATTTTCTTGTATATACACATTTAGCAGTCGATATTGAGTTGCTTTAAATCATTAATTTAACATATTTAAGTTAATTGACCTTCTTCATCTTACCGAAGTTGACATAAAGCCATAACGGCAGTGCATTTGGAAGAATCCGACAATCTTATATTCAGGTATAAAGTCGATTTTCTTGTATATACACATTTAGCAGTCGATATTGAGTTGCTTTAAATCATTAATTTAACATATTTAAGTTAATTAACCTTCTTCATCTTACCGAAGTTGACATAAAGCCATAACGGCAGTGCATTTGGAAGAATTCGACAATCTTATATTCAGGTATAAAGTCGATTTTCTTGTATATACACATTTAGCAGTCGATATTGAGTTGCTTTAAATCATTAATTTAACATATTTAAGTTAATTAACCTTCTTCATCTTATCAAAGTTGACATAAAGCCATAACGGCAGTGCATTTGGAAGAATTCGACAATCTTATATTCAGGTATAAAGTCGATTTTCTTGTATATACACATTTAGCAGTCGATATTGAGTTGCTTCAAATCATTAATTTAACATATTTAAGTTAATTAACCTTCTTCATCTTACCGAAGTTGACATAAAGCCATAACGGCAGTGCATTTGGAAGAATTCGACAATCTTATATTCAGGTATAAAGTCGATTTTCTTGTATATACACATTTAGCAGTCGATATTGAGTTGCGGTAAAATCATTAATTTAACATATTTAAGTTAATTAACCTTCTTCATCTTACCGAAGTTGACATAAAGCCATAACGATAGTGCATTTGGAAGAATCCGACAATCTTATATTCAGGTATAAAGTCGATTTTCTTGTACATACACATTTAGCAGTCGATATTGGGTTGCTTTAAATCATTAATTTAACATATTTAAGTTAATTAACCTTCTTCATCTTACCGAAGTTGACATAAAGCCATAACGGCAGTGCATTTGTAAGAATTCGACAATCTTATATTCAGGTATAAAGTCGATTTTCTTGTACATACACATTTAGCAGTCGATATTGGGTTGCTTTAAATCATTAATTTAACATATTTAAGTTAATTAACCTTCTTCATCTTACCGAAGTTGACATAAAGCCATAACGGCAGTGCATTTGGAGGAATCCGACAATCTTATATTCAGGTATAAAGTCGATTTTCTTGTATATACACATTTAGCAGTCGATATTGAGTTGCCGTAAATCATAAATTTAACATATTTAAGTTAATGAAACTTCTTCATCTTACCGAAGTTGACATAAAGCCATAACGGCAGTGCATTTGGAAGAATTCGACAATCTTATATTCAGGTATAAAGTCGATTTTCTTGTACATACACATTTAGCAGTCGATATTGGGTTGCTTTAAATCATTAACATCAAAGATTTAAGTTAATTAACCTTCTTCATCTTACCGAAGTTGACATAAAGCCATAACGGCAGTGCATTAGGAAGAATCCGACAAACTTTTGTTCAAGCGTAAAGTCGATTTTCTTGTATATACACATTTAGCAGTCGATATTGGGTTGCTTTAAATCATTAATTTAACATATTTAAGTTAATTAACCTTCTTCATCTTACCGAAGTTGACATAAAGCCATAACGGCAGTGCATTTGAAAGAATTCGACAATCTTATATTCAGGTATAGAGTCGATTTTCTTGTATGTACACATTCAGCAGTCGGAATTGAGTTGCTTCAAATTATTAACATCAACACGTTTAAATTAATTAACCTTCTTCATCTTACCGAAGTTGACATAAAGCCATAACGGCAGTGCATTTGGAAGAATTCGACAATCTTATATTCAGGTATAAAGTCGATTTTCTTGTACATACACATTTAGCAGTCGATATTGGGTTGCTTTAAATCATTAATTTAACATATTTAAGTTAATTAACTTTCTTCATCTTACCGAAGTTGACATAAAGCCATAACGGCAGTGCATTTGGAAGAATCCGACATTCTTATATTCAAGTATAAAGTCGATTTTCTTGTATATACACATTCAGCAATCGATATTGAGTTTCTTTAAATCATTAACATCAGATATTTAAGTTAATTAACCTTCTTCATCTTGATGAAGTTGACGTATAGCCATAACGGCGGTGCATTTGGAAGAATTCGACAATCTTATATTCAGGTATAAAGTCGATTTTCTGGTATATACACATTTAGCAGTCGATATTGAGTTGCTTTAAATCATTAATTTAACATAACTAAGTTAATTAACCTTCTTCACTTATCGAAGTTGGCATAAAGCCATAACGGCAGTGCATTTGGAAGAATTCGACAATTCTATATTCAGGTATAAAGTCGATTTTCTTGTATATACACATTTAGCAGTCGATATTGAGTTGCTTAAAATCATTAACATCAAATATTTAAGTTAGTTAACCTTCTTCATCTTGCTGAAGTGGACATAAAGCCATAACGTCAGTGCATTTGGAAGAATTCCACAATCTTATATTCAGGTATAAAGTCAATTTCCTTGTATATACACATTTAGCAGTCGATATTGAGTTGCCTTAAATCATTAGCTTCACACATTTAAGTTAATTAACCTTCTTCATCTTACCGAAGTTGACATAAAGCCATAACGGTAGTGCATTTGGAAGAATTCGACAATCTTATATTCAGGTATAAAGACGATTTCCTTGTACATACACATTTAGCGGTTGATATTGAGTTGATTGAAAATATTAGTTTAACATATTTAAAACAATTAACCTTCTCCATCTTACCGAAGTTGACATAAAGCCATAACGGCAGTGCATTTGGAAGAATTCGACAATCTTATATTCAGGTATGAAGTCGATTTTCTTGTATATACACATTTAGCAGTCGATATTGAGTTGCCTTAAATCATAAGCTGCACACATTTAAGTTAGTTAACCTTCTTCATCTTACTGAAGTTGACATAAAGCCATAACGGCAGTGCATTTGGAAGAATTCGACAATCTTATATTCAGGTATAAAGTCGATTTTCTTGTATTTACACATTTAGCAGTCGATATTGAGTTGCTTTAAATCATTAGTTTAACATATTTAAGTCAATTGACCTTCTTCATCTTACCGAAGTTGACATAAAGCCATAACGGCGGTGCATTTGGAAGAATTCGACAATCTTATATTTAGGTATAAAGTCGATTTTCTTGTATATACACATTAAGCAGTCGATATTGAGTTGCTTTAAATCATTAGTTTAACATATTTAAGTCAATTAACCTTCTTCATCTTACCGAAGTTGACATAAAGCCATAACGGCGGTGCATTTGGAAGAATTCGACAATCTTATATTCAAGTATAAAGTCGATTTTCTTGTATATACACACTTAGGAGTAGACATTGAGTTGCTTCAAACCATTAACATCAGATATTTAAGATAATTAACCTTCTTCATCTTGATGAAGTTGACGTAAAGCCATAACGGCGGTGCATTTGGAAGAATTCGACAATCTTATATTCAGGTATAAAGTCGATTTTCTTGTATATACACATTTAGCGGTGGATATTGAGTTGATTTAAAATATTAGTTTAACATATTTAAAACAATTAACCTTCTTCATCTTACCGAAGTTGACATAAAGCCATAACGGCAGTGCATTTGGAAGAATCCGACAATCTTATATTCAGGTATAAAGTCGATTTTCTTGTATATACACATTTAGCAGTCGATATTGAGTTGCTTTAAATCATTAGTTTAACATATTTAAAACAATTAACCTTCTTCATCTTACCGAAGTTGACATAAAGCCATAACGGCAGTGCATTTGGAAGAATTCGACAATCTTATATTCAGGTATAAAGTCGATTTTCTTGTATATACACATTTAGCAGTCGATATTGAGTTGCTTTAAATCATTAGTTTAACATATTTAAGTCAATTAACCTTCTTCATCTTACCGAAGTTGACATAAAGCCATAACGGCAGTGCATTTGGAAGAATCCGAAAATCTTTTGTTCAGGTGTAAAATCGATTTTCTTGTATATACACATTTAGCATTGGATATTGAGTTGATTTAAAACATTAGTTTAACATATTTAAAACAATTAACCTTTTTGATCTTAACCAAGTTGACATAAAGCCATTGCGGCAGTGCATTTGGAAGAATTCGACAATCTTATATCAGGTATAAAGTTTATACATACATTTAGCAGTGGATATTGAGTTGATTCAAAACATTAGTTTAACATATTTAAAACAATTAACCTTCTTCATCTTACCGAAGTTGACATAAAGCCATAACGGCAGTGCATTTGGAAGAATTAGACAATCTTATGTTCAGGTGTAAAGTCGATTTTCTTGTATATACACATTTAGCATTGGATACTGAGTTGATTTAAAATATTAGTTTAACATATTCAAAACAATTAACCTTCTTCATCTTACCGAAGTTGACATAAAGCCATAACGGCAGTGCATTTGGAAGAATTCGACAATCTTATATTCAGGTATAAACACGATTTTCTTGTATATACACATTTAGCGGTGGATATTGAGTTGATTTAAAATATTAGTTTAACATATTTAAAACAATTAACCTTCTTCATCTTACCGAAGTTGACATAAAGCCATAACGGCAGTGCATTTGGAAGAATCCGACAATCTTATATTCAGGTATAAAGACGATTTTCGTGTATATACATATTAAGCAGGCGATATTGAGTTGCCTTAAATCATTAGCTTCACACATTTAAGTTAGTTAACCTTCTTCATCTTACTGAAGTAAACATAAAGCCATAACGGCGGTGGATTTGGAAGAATTCGACAATTTTATATTCAGGTACAAAGTCGATTTTCTTGTATATACACATTTAGCAGTCGACATTGAGTTGCTTCAAATCATTAACATCAAATATTTAAGTAAGTTAACCTTCTTTATCTTACCGAAGTTGACATAAAGCCATAACGGCAGTGCATTTGGAAGAATTAGACAATCTTATGTTCAGGTATAAAGTCGATTTTCTTGTATATACACATTTAGCATTGGATATTGAGTTGATTTAAAACATTAGTTTAACATATTAAAAACAATTAACCTTCTTCATCTTACCGAAGTTGACATAAAGCCATATTTAAGTAAACTAGCCTTCTTCATCTTACCGAAGTTGACATAAAGCCATAAAGGCAGTGTATTTGTAAAAATTCGACAATCTTATATTCAGGTATAAAGTCGATTTTCTTGTATATACACATTTAGCAGTGGATATTGAGTTGATTCAAAACATTCGTTTAACATATTTAAAACAATTAACCTTCTTCATCTTACCGAAGTTGACATAAAGCCATAACGGCAGTGCATTTGGAAGAATTCGACAATCTTATATTCAGGTATAAAGTCGATTTTCTTGTATATACACATTTAGCAGTCGATATTGAGTTGCTTTAAATCATTAGTTTAACATATTTAAGTCAATTAACCTTCTTCATCTTACCGAAGTTGACATAAAGCCATAACGGCAGTGCATTTGGAAGAATTCGACAATCTTATATTCAGGTATAAAGTCGATTTTCTTGTATATACACATTTAGCATTGGATATTGAGTTGATTTAAAACATTAGTTTAACATATTAAAATCTTACCGAATAAGTTGACATAAAGCCTTCTTCATCTTACCGAAAAGTCGATTTTCTTGTATATAACATTTAGCATTGGATATTGAGTTGATTTAAAATATTAGTTTAACATATTTAAAACAATTAACCTTCTTCATCTTACCGAAGTTGACATAAAGCCATAACGGCAGTGCATTTGGAAGAATTCGACATGCCTATATTCAGGTATAAAGTCGATTTTCTTGTATATACACATTTAGCAGTTGATATTGAGTTGCTTTAAATCATTACTTTAACATATTTAAAACAATTAACCTTCTTCATCTTACCGAAGTTAACATAAAGCCATAACGGCAGTGCATTTGGAAGAATTCGACAATCTTATATTCAGGTATAAACACAATTTTCTTGTATATACACATTTAGCGGTGGATATTGAGTTGATTTAAAATATTAGTTTAACATATTTAAAACAATTAACCTTCTTCATCTTACCGAAGTTGACATAAAGCCATAACGGCAGTGCATTTGGAAGAATCCGACAATCTTATATTCAGGTATAAAGTCGATTTTCTTGTATATACACATTTAGCAGTCGATATTGAGTTGCCTTAAATCATTAGCTTCACACATTTAAGTTAATTAACCTTCTTCATCTTACCGAAGTTGACATAAAGCCATAACGGCAGTGCATTTGGAAGAATTCGACAATCTTATATTCAGGTATAAAGTCGATTTTCTTGTATATACACATTTAGCAGTCGATATTGAGTTGCTTTAAATCATTAACATCAACATATTTAAGTAATTAACCTTCTTCATCTTACCGAAGTTGACATAAAGCCATAACGGCAGTTCATTTGGAAGAATTAGACAATCTTATGTTCAGGTATAAAGTCGATTTTCTTGTATATACACATTTAGCATTGGATATTGAGTTGATTTAAAACATTAGTTTAACATATTAAAAACAATTAACCTTCTTCATCTTACCGAAGTTGACATAAAGTGGATATTGAGTTGATTTAAAACAATAGTTTAACATATTTAAAACAATTAACCTTCTTCATCTTACCGAAGTTGACATAAAGCCATAACGGCAGTGCATTTGGAAGAATTCGACAATCTTATATTCAGGTATAAAGTCGATTTTCTTGTATATACACATTTAGCAGTCGATATTGAGTTGATTTAAAATATTAGTTTAACATATTTAAAACAATTAACCTTCTTCATCTTACCGAAGTTGACATAAAGCCATAACGGCAGTGCATTTGGAAGAATTCGACAATCTTATATTCAGGTATAAAGTCGATTTTCTTGTATATACACATTTAGCAGTCGATATTGAGTTGCTTTAAATCATTAGTTTAACATATTTAAGTTAATTAACCTTCTTCATCTTACCGAAGTTGACATAAAGCCATAACGGCAGTGCATTTGGAAGAATTCGACAATCTTATATTCAGGTATAAAGTCGATTTTCTTGTATATACACATTTAGCATTGGATATTGAGTTGATTTAAAACATTAGTTTAACATATAAAAAACAATTAACCTTCTTCATCTTACCGAAGTTGACATAAAGCCATAACGGCAGTGCATTTGGAAGAATTCGACAATCTTATATTCAGGTATAAAGTCGATTTTCTTGTATATACACATTTAGCAGTCGATATTGAGTTGAAAAATATTAGTTTAACATATTTAAAACAATTAACCTTCTTCATCTTACCGAAGTTGACATAAAGCCATAACGGCAGTGCATTTGGAAGAATTGACAATCTTATATTCAGGTATAAAGTCGATTTTCTTGTATATACACATTTAGCAGTCGATATTGAGTTGATTTAAAATATTAGTTTAACATATTTAAAACAATTAACCTTCTTCATCTTACCGAAGTTGACATAAAGCAAATACGGCTGTATATTTGGAAGAATTCGACAATCTTTTATTCAGGTATAAAGTCGATTTTCTTGTATATACACATTTAGCGGTGGATATTGAGTTGATTTAAAATATTAGTTTAACATATTTAAAACAATTAACCTTCTTCATCTTACCGAAGTTGACATAAAGCCATAACGGCAGTGCATTTGGAAGAATTCGACAATCTTATATTCAGGTATAAAGTCGATTTTCTTGTATATACACATTTAGCAGTCGATATTGAGTTGCTTAAATCATTAGTTTCACATATTTAAGTTAATTAACCTTCTTCATCTTACCGAAGTTGACATAAAGCCATAACGGCAGTGCATTTGGAAGAATTCGACAATCTTATATTCAGGTATAAAGTCGATTTTCTTGTATATACACATTTAGCAGTCGATATTGAGTTGCTTTAAATCATTAGTTTAACATATTTAAGTTAATTAACCTTCTTCATCTTACCGAAGTTGACATAAAGCCATAACGGCAGTGCATTTGGAAGAATTCGACAATCTTATATTCAGGTATAAAGTCGATTTTCTTGTATATACACATTTAGCAGTCGATATTGAGTTGCTTTAAATCATTAGTTTAACATATTTAAAACAATTAACCTTCTTCATCTTACCGAAGTTGACATAAAGCCATAACGGCAGTGCATTTGGAAGAATTCGACAATCTTATATTCAGGTATAAAGTCGATTTTCTTGTATATACACATTTAGCAGTCGATATTGAGTTGCTTTAAATCATTAGTTTAACATATTTAAAACAATTAACCTTCTTCATCTTACCGAAGTTGACATAAAGCCATAACGGCAGTGCATTTGGAAGAATTCGACAATCTTATGTTCAGGTATAGAGTCGATTTTCTTGTATATACACATTTAGCAGTGGATATTGAGTTGATTTAAAACATTAGTTTAACATATTAAAAACAATTAACCTTCTTCATCTTACCGAAGTTGACATAAAGCCATAACGGCAGTGCATTTGGAAGAATTCGACAATCTTATATTCAGGTATAAAGACGATTTCCTTGTACATACACATTTAGCGGTTGATATTGAGTTGATTTAAAATATTAGTTTAACATATTTAAAACAATTAACCTTCTTCATCTTACCGAAGTTGACATAAAGCCATAACGGCAGTGCATTTGGAAGAATTCGACAATCTTATATTCAGGTATAAAGTCGATTTTCTTGTATATACACATTTAGCAGTCGATATTGAGTTGCTTTAAATCATTAGTTTAACATATTTAAGTCAATTAACCTTCTTCATCTTACCGAAGTTGACATAAAGCCATAACGGCAGTGCATTTGGAAGAATTCGACAATCTTATATTCAGGTATAAAGTCGATTTTCTTGTATATACACATTTAGCAGTCGATATTGAGTTGCTTTAAATCATTAGTTTAACATATTTAAGTTATTTAGCTTCCTTCATAATACTGAAGTTGACATAAAGCCATAACGGCAGTGCATTTGGAAGAATTAGACAATCTTATGTTCAGGTGTAAAGTCGATTTTCTTGTATATACACATTTAGCATTGGATATTGAGTTGATTTAAAACATTAGTTTAACATATTAAAAACAATTAACCTTCTTCATCTTACCGAAGTTGACATAAAGTGGATATTGAGTTGCTTTAAATCATTAGTTTAACATATTTAAAACAATTAACCTTCTTCATCTTACCGAAGTTGACATAAAGCCATAACGGCAGTGCATTTGGAAGAACTAGACAATCTTTTGTTCAGGTGTAAAATAGATTTTCTTGTATATACACATTTAGCAGTCGATATTGAGTTGCTTTAAATCCTTACTTTAACATATTTAAAACAATTAACCTTCTTCATCTTACCGAAGTTGACATAAAGCCATAACGGCAGTGCATTTGGAAGAATTCGACAATCTTATATTCAGGTATAAAGTCGATTTTCTTGTATATACACATTTAGCAGTCGATATTGAGTTGATTTAAATCATTAGTTTAACATATTTAAAACAATTAACCTTCTTCATCTTACCGAAGTTGACATAAAGCCATAACGGCAGTGCATTTGGAAGAATTAGACAATCTTATGTTCAGGTATAAAGTCGATTTTCTTGTATATACACATTTAGCATTGGATATTGAGTTGATTTAAAACATTAGTTTAACATATTAAAAACAATTAACCTTCTTCATCTTACCGAAGTTGACATAAAGCCATAACGGCAGTGCATTTGGAAGAATTCGACAATCTTATATTCAGGTATAAAGTCGATTTTCTTGTATATACACATTTAGCAGTCGATATTGAGTTGATTTAAAATATTAGTTTAACATATTTAAAACAATTAACCTTCTTCATCTTACCGAAGTTGACATAAAGCCATAACGGCAGTGCATTTGGAAGAATTCGACAATCTTATATTCAGGTATAAAGTCGATTTTCTTGTATATACACATTTAGCAGTCGATATTGAGTTGATTTAAAATCATTAACATTAACATATTTAAAACAATTAACCTTCTTCATCTTACCGAAGTTGACATAAAGCCATAACGGCAGTGCATTTGGAAGAATTCGACAATCTTATATTCAGGTATAAAGTCGATTTTCTTGTATATACACATTTAGCAGTCGATATTGAGTTGCTTTAAATCATTAGTTTAACATATTTAGGTTAATTAACCTTCTTCGTCTTACCGAAGTTGACATAAAGCCATAACGGCAGTGCATTTGGAAGAATTCGACAATCTTATATTCAGGTATAAAGTCGATTTTCTTGTATATACACATTTAGCAGTCGATATTGAGTTGCTTTAAATCATTAGTTTAACATATTTAGGTTAATTAACCTTCTTCATCTTACCGAAGTTGACATAAAGCCATAACGGCGGTGCATTTGGAAGAATTCGACAATCTTATGTTCAGGTATAAAGTCGATTTTCTTGTATATACACATTTAGCAGTCGATATTGAGTTGATTTAAAACAATAGTTTAACATATTTAAAACAATTAACCTTCTTCATCTTACCGAAGTTGACATAAAGCCATAACGGCACTGCATTTGGAAGAATTCGACAATCTTATATTCAGGTATAAAGTCGATTTTCTTGTATATACACATTTAGCATTGGATATTGAGTTGATTTAAAACATTAGTTTAACATATTTAAAACAATTAACCTTCTTCATCTTACCGAAGTTGACATAAAGCCATAACGGCAGTGCATTTGGAAGAATTCGACAATCTTATATTCAGGTATAAAGTCGATTTTCTTGTATATACACATTTAGCAGTCGATATTGAGTTGATTTAAAATATTTGTTTAACATATTTAAAACAATTAACCTTCTTCATCTTACCGAAGTTGACATAAAGCCATAACGGCAGTGCATTTGGAAGAATTCGACAATCTTATATTCAGGTATAAAGTCGATTTTCTTGTATATACACATTTAGCAGTCGATATTGAGTTGCTTTAAATCATTAGTTTAACATATTTAAAACAATTAACCTTCTTCATCTTACCGAAGTTGACATAAAGCCATAACGGCAGTGCATTTGGAAGAATTCGACAATCTTATATTCAGGTATAAAGTCGATTTTCTTGTATATACACATTTAGCAGTGATATATTGAGTTGATTTAAATCATTAGTTTAATATATTTAGAACAATTAACCTTCTTCATCTTACCGAAGTTGACATAAAGCCATAACGGCAGTGCATTTGGAAGAATTCGACAATCTTATATTCAGGTATAAAGTCGATTTTCTTGTATATACACATTTAGCAGTCGATATTGAGTTGATTTAAAACATTAGTTTAACATATTTAAAACAATTAACCTTCTTCATCTTACCGAAGTTGACATAAAGCCATAACGGCAGTGCATTTGGAAGAATTCGACAATCTTATATTCAGGTATAAACACGATTTTCTTGTATATACACATTTAGCGGTGGATATTGAGTTGATTTAAAATATTAGTTTAACATATTTAAAACAATTAACCTTCTTCATCTTACCGAAGTTGACATAAAGCCATAACGGCAGTGCATTTGGAAGAATCCGACAATCTTATATTCAGGTATAAAGTCGATTTTCTTGTATATACACATTTAGCAGTCGATATTGAGTTGCCTTAAATCATTAGTTTCACACATTTAAGTTAATTAACCTTCTTCATCTTACCGAAGTTGACATAAAGCCATAACGGCAGTGCATTTGGAAGAATTCGACAATCTTATATTCAGGTATAAAGTCGATTTTCTTGTATATACACATTTAGCAGTCGATATTGAGTTGCTTTAAATCATTAGTTTAACATATTTAAGTCAATTAACCTTCTTCATCTTACCGAAGTTGACATAAAGCCATAACGGCAGTGCATTTGGAAGAATTCGACAATCTTATATTCAGGTATAAAGTCGATTTTCTTGTATATACACATTTAGCAGTGGATATTGAGTTGCTTAGTTTAAATCATTAACATTATCAGGTATACATATTTAAGTGGATAATTGAAAATCATTAGTTTAACCTTCTTCATCTTACCGAAGTTGACATAAAGCCATAACGGCAGTGCATTTGGAAGAATTCGACAATCTTATATTCAGGTATAAAGTCGATTTTCTTGTATATACACATTTAGCAGTTGATATTGAGTTGATTTAAAACATTAGTTTAACATATTTAAAACAATTAACCTTCTTCATCTTACCGAAGTTGACATAAAGCCATAACGGCAGTGCATTTGGAAGAATTCGACAATCTTATATTCAGGTATAAAGACGATTTTCTTGTATATACACATTTAGCGGTGGATATTGAGTTGGTCTAAAATATTAGTTTAACATATTTAAAACAATTAACCTTCTTCATCTTACCGAAGTTGACATAAAGCCATAACGGCAGTGCATTTGGAAGAATTCGACAATCTTATATTCAGGTATAAAGACGATTTTCTTGTATATACACATTTAGCGGTGGATATTGAGTTGATCTAAAATATTAGTTTAACATATTTAAAACAATTAACCTTCTTCATCTTACCGAAGTTGACATAAAGCCATAACGGCAGTGCATTTGGAAGAATTCGACAATCTTATATTCAGGTATAAAGACGATTTTCGTGTATATACATATTAAGCAGGCGATATTGAGTTGCTTAAATCATTAGCTTCACACATATTTAAGTTAGTTAACCTTCTTCATCTTACCGAAGTTGACATAAAGCCATAACGGCAGTGCATTTGGAAGAATTCGACAATCTTATGTTCAGGTGTAAAGTCGATTTTCTTGTATATACACACTTACCAGTCGACATTCAGTTGCTTCAAATAATTAACATCAGGTATTTAAGATAATTAACCTTCTTTATCTTACCGAAGTTGACAAAAAGCCATAACGGCAGTGCATTTGGAAGAATTAGACAATCTTATGTTCAGGTGTAAAGTCGATTTTCTTGTATATACACATTTAGCGGTGGATATTGAGTTGATTTAAAATATAATTAACCTTCTTCATCTTACCGAAGTTGACATAAAGCCATAACGGCAGTGCATTTGGAAGAATTCGACAATCTTATATTCAGGTATAAAGACGATTTTCTTGTATATACACATTTAGCGGTCGAT
Source organism: Bactrocera neohumeralis (assembly GCF_024586455.1). Lineage (NCBI taxonomy): Eukaryota > Metazoa > Arthropoda > Insecta > Diptera > Tephritidae > Bactrocera > Bactrocera neohumeralis. Next base: position 277 of record NW_026089680.1, on the reverse strand, counting down.
ATTGAGTTGCTTAAAATCATTAACATCAAATATTTAAGTTAATTTACCTTCTTCATCTTACCGAAGTTGACATAAAGCTATAATGGCTTGTATATACACATTCAGCAGTCGACATTAACATCTAATATTTAAGTTAATAAGCTTCCTTCATCTTATCGAAGTTGACATACAGCAATAACGGCAGTGCATTTGGAAGAATTAGACAATCTTATGTTCAGGTATAAAGTCAAATTTCTTGTATATACACATTTAGCATTGGATATTGAGTTGATTTAAA
>NW_026089679.1:0-43057 GCF_024586455.1 Bactrocera neohumeralis | reverse complement strand
ATACATATATACTCGTATTATACAGAAAAGGCATCAGATGGAATTCAAAATAGCGTTATATTGGAAGAAGGCGTGGTTATAAACCGATTTCACCCATATTTCGTACATGTCATCAGGGTGTTAAGAAAATATTATATACCGAATTTCATTGAAATCGGTCTAGTAGCTCCTGAGATATGGTTCTTGGTCCATAAGTGGGCGGCACCACGCCCATTTTCAATTTAAAAAAAAAGCCTGGGTGCAGCTTCCTTCTGCCACTTCTTCCGTAAAATTTAGTGTTTCTGACGTTTTTTGTTAGTCGGTTAACGCACTTTTAGTGATTTTGAACATAACCTTTGTATGGGAGGTGGGAGTGGTTATTATCCGATTTCTTCCATTTTTGAACTGTATATGGGAATGCCTGAAGAAAACGACTCTGTAGAGTTTGGTTGACATAGCTATAGCAGTTTCCGAGATATGTACAAAAAACGCCCACTTTTCCAAAAAAATTGCGTCCAAATATGCCCCTCCCTAATGCGATTCTTTGAGCCAAATTTCACTTTAATATCCTTATTTATGGCTTAGTTATGACACTTTATAGGTTTTCGGTTTCCGCCATTTTGTGGGCGTGGCAGTGGGCCGATTTTGCCCATCTTCGAACTTGACCTTCTTATGGAGCCAAGGAATACGTATACCAAGTTTCATCATGATATCTCAATTTTTACTCAAGTTACAGCTTGCACGGATGGACGGACAGACCGACGGACGGACAGACGGACGGACAGACGGGCGGACAGACGGACGGACGGACAGACAGACATCCGGATTTCGACTCTACTCGTCGCCCTGATCACTTTGGTATACATAACCCTATATCTGACTCTTTTAGTTTTAGGACTTACAAACAACCGTTATGTGAACAAAACTATAATACTCTCCTTAGCAACATTGTTGCGAGAGTATAACAACAGCTGATAGACTAAGTCAAAACGACAAAAAGAAATTAAGTGCACAATGTATGTATGTATATATGTATGTATGTATGTAATGTAAGCAGTGTAAATGAAAGTAAATTGAGTTAACAACTTCTATTAAAGGGCAAATGAGATAAAAAGATATTTGTAACAACAATGCATATATATGTATTATTTTATCCGGAGCATGGGCAACTGCAAATTGGGTGACCCAACATCCCGGCCCCCGTTGAATGAACTGTCTTCCAAGAAATCAGAAAAATTGCAAATTTATGTACTGGAGATCTCGTCCAATCCCGGTTGATTCGACTTGACCTAGTCTCCAGCATTGCGTGCCCCCGCCATGTACGATCACTAAAGCACCCTCAATGCACACAATACAGCTAAGTATGATTTGGTGGGAGGTTTTTCTCGAATTCGAAGATACTGTGGACCAATAAAGTTTACATACACCTAGTTCTATTAAATTACGACACGTTTATTTGTTACAAAATGAATAAATTTTGTGGTTTTTTGCCATCCATTTCAAAAGATGTATATTTACCATCAAATTGAGCATATCAAAATATTTTTTTTTACACAAATTAAAAAAAATGTATGCTAAGGCAAAAAACGGGTATAATTTATATCAAAAAAGTTTACGTACACTAATGATTATTTATATAAATCAAAAGTAATTACAATAGTTTTGGCGGTTTTTTGCCTACATTTTTTTTATGGTCCCCACTCAATTTCTAGTATTATTTCCTGATATTTTGACCCACTAAGTCCATGATCCAGCTTTTTGGCCTTGTTTCGATGAAATTCGATGTTTTCGAATACGGTTTTCCAAAAATTTCCAGATATTTTGAATAGGATTAATGTATGGTGATTGCAGGACCTGTGGAGTTATTTTTAATTCCATAACAACCCTGCACGTACAAGATAAGACGGGTGTTTTGGATCGTTGTCCTGTTGTAAATAGAAGTGGTCGCTCTTAACAGCCGATTTAAGCACACTTAAAATTTAATTTTTTTTCTTAAAATGTTCAGATACATATGCTTATTAATTTTTTTCACTAATAAAGCCCAAACGTACAACCTCAGATGATACCATATAACCCCAAACCATAACATTACCACAGTACTTTACCGTTGGCTACACATTTTTTCCTTGCGACTCCTCATTGATCATTCTCCACTTTTTTCGTGATCTATTCGAACCAAATGTATTAAATTTTGATTCGTTGGTGAATACAGTATTTTCCTATAACCAATACGGTTGGAGGATGGAGTCATGTGTAGAAGTTCACGCCAGTGAGGAAAGTTCTCTGATCGCCATTCACTTGGGAGTGGCCAGAAACGATTCTTTTACACATGGCTCAAGCAGCTCACTACTTCCGGTTTTTGACCAAGTATCCTCTGGGTAGCCTAAGAACATCCGTTCGAAGCGAAGTGAGAAAGCGAAACATCCCCTACATTTACTACAGTCGCCATATAAAGGAGCCCAAGCTTGGTGTTGGATTCGTGGTGGGAGAGAGACTCCGTCGCCGAGTACTATCATTCACTCCGGTGAATGAACGTCTAGCCACAATCCGCATCAAAGCGAGGTTCTTCAACATATCGCTGATCTGCGCCCACGCCCCGACGGAAGAGAAGGACGAGGTGACCAAAGATGCCTTCTATGAGCGCTTGGAGCGAGCTTATGAGAGCTGCCCCCGCCACGATGTCAAAATCGTGCTTGGCGACTTTAACGCCAGGGTGGGCAAAGAAGGTATATTTGGCACTACGGTCGGTAAATTCAGCCTCCACGACGAAACATCCCCAAATGGGTTGAGGCTGATCGACTTCGCCGGGGCCCGAAATATGGTTATCTGTGGTACTAGATTCCAGCACAAGAAGATACATCAAGCTACCTGGCAGTCTCCGGATCGAAAAGCCACCAACCAGATCGATCATGTTGTGATAGACGGAAAACACGTCTCCAGTGTTCTAGACGTGCGTACGCTCCGAGGTCCTAACATCGACTCGGATCACTATCTTGTTGCAGCCAAGATACGCACCCGCCTCTGTGCAGCAAAAAACGCACGTCAACAAACACAAGGAAGGTTCGACGTCGAGAAGCTGCAATCACAACAGACAGCCGAACGATTTTCTACTCGGCTTGCACTCCTGCTCTCTGAGAGCACTCGTCAACAACTCGGTATAAGGGAACTGTGGGACGGCATTTCAAATTCCTTACGTTCAGCTGCAACCGAAGCCAATGGTTTTCGGAAAGTGCAAAAGAACAGCTGGTACGACGAGGAGTGCCGTGCCGCACCGGAAAGAAAACAGGCTGCCTACCTCGCAACGTTACGATCGACCACAACACGTGCGGTATGGGATAGATACCGAGAGTTGAAAAGGGAAGCGAGACGCATTTGTAGACAGAAAAAGAAAGAGGCTGAAATGCGTGAGTACGAAGAGCTTGATAAGCTGGCCGACAGGGGTAATGCTCGAAAATTCTACGAAAAATGCGGCGGCTTACAGAAGGTTTCAAGACCGGAGCATACTCTTGTAGAACCCCAAAGGTGATCTAGTGACCGATGCCCAGAGCATACTTAAATTATGGAGGGAACACTTCTCCAGCCTGCTGAATGGCAGTGAACGCTCAACGCCAGGAGACGTTCCATTGCCCGACCATGAAGAAGTTCGAATAGCAATTGCCCGCCTGAAGAACAACAAAGCGGCAGGGGCCGACGGATTGCCGGCCGAGCTATTCAAACACGGCGGCGAAGAACTGATAAGGAGCATGCATCAGCTTCTTTGTAAAATATGGTCGGACGAAAGCATGCCCAACGATTGGAATTTAAGTGTGCTATGCCCAATCCATAAAAAGGGGACCCCACAATCTGCGCCAACTACCGTGGGATTAGCCTCCTCAACATGGCATATAAGATTCTATCAAGCGTATTGTGTGAAAGATTAAAGCCCAGCGTCAACAAACTGATTGGACCTTATCAGTGTGGCTTCAGATATTCACCATGCGCCAAATCTTGGAAAAGACCCGTGAAAGAAGAATCGACACACACCACCTCTTCGTCGATTTCAAAGCTGCTTTCGACAGCACGAAAAAGAGCTGCCTTTATGCCGCGATGTCTGAATTTGGTATGCCCGCAAAACTAATACGGCTGTGTAAACTGACGTTGAGCAACACGAAAAGCTCCGTCAGGATCGGGAAGGACCTCTCCGAGCCGTTCGATATCAAACGTGGTTTCAGAAAAGACGACTCCCTATCGTGCGACTTCTTCAACCTGCTTCTGGAGAAATTAGTTCGAGCTGCAGAACTAAATAGAGAAGGTACCACCTTCTATAAGAGTGTACAGCGGCTGGCGTATGCCGACGATATTGATATCATCGGCCTCAACACCCGCGCCGTTAGTTCTGCTTTCTCCAGGCTGGACAAGGAAGCACAGAAAATGGGTCTGGTAGTGAACGAGGGCAAAACGAAATATCTCCTGTCATCAAACAAACAGTCTTCGCACTCGCGACTTGAATCTCACGTCACTGTTGACAGTCATAACTTTGAAGTTGTAGATAATTTCGTCTATCTAGGAACCAGGGTAAACACCACCAACAATGTAAGCCTGGAAATCCAACGTAGGATTGCTCTTGCCAATAGGTGCTACTTCGGACTGAGTAGGCAATTGAAAAGTAAAGTCCTCTCTCGACGAACAAAAGCTAAACTCTATAAGTCGCTCATAATTCCCGTCCTGCTACATGGTGCAGAGACTTGGGCGATGACAGCAACCGATGAGTCGACGTTACGAGTTTTCGAGAGAAAAGTTCTGCGAAAGATGTATGGTCCTTGGGCGTTGGCCACGGCGCATTCGATGGAACAATGAGCTGAACGAGATATACGATGACAATGACATAGTTCACCGAATCAAAAGACAGTGGTCCGGATGGACGAAAACACTTCAGCTCTGAGAGTATTCGACGCAGTACCTGCCGGGGAAAGCAGAGGAAGAGGAAGACCTCCACTCCGTTAGAAGGACCAAGTGAAGAAGGACCTGGTTTCGCTTGGAATATCTAATTGGCGCCACGTAGCGAAAAGAAGAAACGACTGGCGCGCTGTTGTTAGCTCGGCGAAAGCGGTGTCTACGCCAATTAAGAAGAAGAAGAATACGGTTTGTTTAGATATTTTTTAGCAAACGTCGACCTCTTCTTTTCATTAATCTTACTTATGTATGTCTTACGACGTGCGATTCGTCTATGAAAAGCAGCACTATTCAACACATTCCCTACTGTTTGCGGATGATTTTTTTTTGGGTACACTTCAAAAATGCATGAACACATGTATCTGAACATTTGATGAAAAAATTTATATTTTAAGTGTGCTTAAATCGGCTGTTAATATCGGCCACTTCTAGTTACAACAGGATAACGACCCAAAACACCCGACTATCTCGTACGTGCAGGGTTGCTATGGAATTCAAAATATCTCCATAGGTCCCGCAGTCGCCATACATTAATCCTATTCAAAATATCTGGAACTTTTTGTAAAACCGTATTCGAAAACATCGAATTTCATCAGAATAAGGCCAAAAAGCTGGATCATGGACTTAGTGGGTCAAAATATCCGGAAATAATACTAAATATTGATAAAACAATAATAAATAATAATAATATTACTAATAGATTGAGTGGGGAGCATACATCGATGTTTAGGGACAATAATAGCAACAAAATATAAGCAAAAAACCGCCAAAACTATTGTAATTACTTCTGATTTATATACATAATCATTAGTGTACGTAAACTTTTTTGATATAAATCCTGCCCATTTTTTGCTTTAGCATTCATGTTTTTTTATTTGTGCAAAAAAAAAATATTTTGATATGCTCAATTTAATGTTAAATATACATCTTTTCAAATGGATAGAAAAAAAACACGAAATTTATTAATTTTATATAACAATAAACGTGCCGTAATTTAATAGAACTAGGTGTATGTAAACTTTATTGGTCCACAATTCCGCAATGTTTAAATGATGGTGCAGGTGTAATACGTGTAACTGGTAGTGGGCGCATTACCTATTGTAACAGTACTGGCTTGTAACGAACACAATGAACACAGAAACGAACGATGCGACGAGCAACATCTCTAGCGTTGACAAACAAAAATTCTGATCTGATGAAATCGACCAATGCCTTTGGGCCCGCGTGAAAATTTCGCAAATGTAGGTATCGAACATTCTTTAATACAAATTGGGAATCGCTGGGTAGTATCTAGAATCGGATGCTTTTGCAAGTTTGGTAAATCTGCATAATCCAGATATCCACCAATTTTTATGAGTTAAAAACCGTTTACGTTGTCCAATAATGGAGCGAGAAGGTTCAAGTTACTTCTTAGAGCTTGGTTTTTTTGAAACAAATGACTATCGGTTGAAAAATGTTGTTGCTGAATATTGAAGATAATGCAATAGGATGCACGTCGTAGTTCGTTAGGAGATGGCGAGATCGCGGCTGTCGCAGACTTCCGTCTGCATTTTTCACTTAATCGAAAGAGATACAAGCTCATGCCATCAGTGATGTCGATCAAGTAATTTACCTGTATGTCAGAACCCTGTTGCCCACGAACGTTGACAGCGTAACAGTGTGTTGTTTTACCTAATGTGGAATTAGTTGCGAGTCAGTCCAAAAGAAAATAGTTATGCGAACAGAGGTGAATATGTTCTTTATATTAGCATACAGGCAATTGAGAAGGTGGGCACCGCAAAGTTCGAGATTAGGAAAATACTGCCTTTTTTACTGGTGCGACCCTTGATTTCGACGTGAGCAAATGTACAGCAACCTGCCCGTCGGAGTCTTCTGTTCGTATGTAAATCGCCGATTCGTATGCACGAATTGATGCGTCGCAGAATCCGTATAACTGTATGACGCGAGCATTTGGTAGCATACTATAGCGAGTCAGATTGAGTAATGGAAGTCAATTAAGACATGCTAAACAACAATTCCATGCTTGATATGTATGTTAGGGTACCCGTCCCAATCTAATTTTAGCAGCCACAATTCCTACATAATTATTTTGGAGGTTATCACGAGTATTGAGAGCACTCCAAGTGGATCGAAAAACGATTTCAGTATTGTGCGCCTTGTGACAGACTTGTGAACTTGCTTTGGTGTGAATGAAAACACTTGATGTAAAATCGTCGGCAATGCTTAGCTCTTTCATAGTTTAGCTCTCCGTGAAATCTGGGTGATTGAAATGCCTCTTCAATAGAGGAAACTGTCCGCATCGAAGTATCTCAATAACTTCTTTCTTTAACATGTGTAGGGCATCAGTGTCATCCGCATTACATACAAAATCATCAACATAGAACGAAGTTTTTACAGCCACAGCGCCAATTCGAAATTATACCATTAGCTTATCTGCTAAGTAGCGAAGATGTGAAGTCACTCCATGTGCACGTGATGTAAAATCGTCGGCAATGCTTAGCTCTTTCATAGTTTGGCTCTCCATGAAATCTGGATGATTGGAATGCCTCTTGAATAGAGGAAATTGTCCGCATCGAAGTATCTCAATAACTTCTTCCTTTAACATGTGTAGGGCATCTGTGTCATCCGCATCACATACAAAGTCATCAACATAGAACGAAGTTTTTACAGCCATAGCGCCAATTGGAAATTATATCATAAGCTTATCTGCTAAGTAGCGAAAGCTTCGCACTGCTATATATGGAGCTGCGGCGGTATCACATGTCACAGTGTTGAGCTGTTATGTGAGAAGATCTGCGTCTGGAGAAGCTCGTCAAGGAATGTAAAGAAATCTACGATCATTTTTATTCAGAGATATTTGCCTGTACATTTTGGTGACATATGCTGTGATAGCTTAACGATACAAACGGAAGCGTAGTAGCAACATATACGAGTATAACTCTGGTTGAATCGTTGGTCCAACTAAAAGTAAGTCATTTAGCGAGGTTTGTGTCGAAGTTTGGCAAGAGGCATCGAACACTACTTGTAACTTTGTTGATGCGCTTGTAAGTTTCAGTACGTAGTGATGTGGTATGAAATAGTGTAGTTCATCAAAGTTCGGCGCTTTTACAACAAACATGTGATCAAGACGTTCGTACTCTTTCATGAACAAGACGTACTGAGAATAAGTGTCTGGCGAATGCAAAAGACGTCGAATGAGACTCCAAGTGCAGCTGCATTGTCCTTAAATGGCAGCCTCATAATTATGCGTCCAGTAGTATTTTGATAAGTTTTGGCTATAAAATAACGTCAATAGAACCGATGATTAGGTGGTATAGTTTTGGGTTTCGAGTCGACAGTTTCGAGCTCCAAAAGGCGTTGCATATTTGTGTCGATAGAGTAGTCGCTAAATAGCAGACATGACTTTGAAAGCGTATTGCGCTTCGAAACCACCCAGCCAAATAGTGTATTTTGCAACGTAGATAAATTCGGGGCAAGTTTTATTTGACCAATAGCGAGAGCTTCAAAAAATGCCTCTGTTCCAACCAACAAAGCGATGCGTCATGGTTTGAAGAAGGTTTCGTCAGCCAAAGTTGTGTTAGCGGGCAAGATCCAGTTTATTGTGTAAATTTTAGGGTCAGTTGGGTATGCAATATGCGGTGTGATACCAAACTGAGGCCAAAGTTGAGATGCAAATGCTCATGTGTGTGATTTAATTGTTGTGGTGGTTCGAGCTTTCAGATTGGTAACTGAATCACCTACACTGTCTTTGCGCGAACTCATCGGTCATGAAATTCACTAGAGAACATGAGTCGAGAAGAGCTATTCCAAGCTTCCATGGAATTTTTAAGTAGAACTATAGCTGTTGCTAAAATGACCTGCTCGTGGTCCGATGTCTCCATATGCGAATGCGTGGCTGCTAGTTGGTTATAGGTATGTATGTATGAGGTTTGGTCGAATATGATGATGACGCTTGAAACGATTGCGAAACATGAAAAGATGTTGGACTTGCAAGTGTAGGCATAGTCACGTCCAGACACTTAATACAGTGGTCGTATTTCTTGGCAGCATCGTAGCGTTGATTTGTGTTTATGTCTGTAAATCGAGAACACCCAATAGTTTTGTCTTTATCGCCAGAGCAAAGAACACAAACAGGCTTAGTGATTGCGAATGATGAGTTTTGTACACAGATAGTAATCCGAATTGGAGGACTCGAACTTATAGTGTGACGGCGAGCAAAAACTGATAGTGGCGTTCTTAAACTTGGGTGTATTGTATCCAAGTTGGAAGCGATTTGTAATCTAGCGATTCGTTCCATTTTTTGCGAGTTTGCTAATCACATTTTCTAATGACAATGTTAATCAGCATTGCTTGTGCGATATTAAAGCTCGTGCCCAATGATTCTAACTGAATATAGCGGATGCTTTGTCGATCAAACTGCTTAATTGTTGATAGTTTGATTTCTTCCAAAAATGTCAGAGTGGGATTATCGAAGCGTTCCCTGAGTCTATCTAAAGCTTTCGAATAGTTTTCGCTGGTAACCTGGAAGGGTTTTGAGGTTTCCAAGTCTGAACCTTTAAGACACAACAACAAATAACTAAATCGTTCGATATTTGATAGTCTAGATTCCCGAGCGATAAGACAAATAAAAGATGCAATCAAGTTTTTGTTTTGCGTAATCCCGTTAAAAGTAGGCAATGATAACCTTGGTTAGAATGATGGCGTGGAAAAGTAGTTGGATCTGTTGTCTTGGGGTAAGGTTTCCTTCGTCTCCAAGTTGTGCTTGAATGCAAAGTGTGGCTGTGACATAACTATCCTCTAAATCTGCGAGAAGCGTTGACAGAATAGCGTCAACGGGGTAGCGGCCAAGCGCCCGATGCATCCAAGTGCTGGCAGAGCGAACTTTCAGCTGAGCAGTGCAGTATAGGCTGAGTATGCGACGATCGGCTAATAAAGCAGCGAAGCTAACACCGTTAACAAAAATATTCCAAACGGTGATATAGCGAATTACATACCATATACATGTAAACCGGTAAACGTATGTCGGATAATAAGTAATTTGTTTTTATACGTACGCTTTCCAATGAGCGGTAATTTCGGCAACAATAGATCTTAAAGTCTCACCAAGCAAATCATCCGGTTGCAAACCAATTATATGCAAAAGAATGGAAATCAGTCCAGTCCAACAAATGCGAATGTAACTTATGTTCTGCTTACTCCACCGATCTATTTGTTAGAAATGTAAGTGTATGCATATTTTTTCACAGCAATTGATGCAGCTATTGTTCAATAAACACATTTAAAGTTTTTACAGTTTTTTTGCATAAAAGGGTTACTTTGTCTTACAGTCCCACAATGTTGGAGTAAGAAGCGTTTTTCTTGTTTTGTTTTATTATTGAAAAATAATGTACACGCAGCAACTATTTTTCTCTCGACCGACCGAATAATTAACCAATGTGCTCCTGATCACACAAAATTCTTTAGCGATATTTACGGTCAAAAGTAAACTATTGATTCTGGGGTCCACGTATTCGGTATCTAGGGACTTTAACAGATTTGCATGGATTTGGTCATTTTAATGATCCAGGCGGCAAACTTTAAAGGAATTATTTGAGCGAAACTTTATTGTTATTATAATTACTTCTTGATTTGTGTACTGGAAGGTGAAAGAATCAAATGGAATTTAAAATTGAGTTATGTATATGGGAAGAAGACGTGGATGTAAAAGGTGTGTTCGAAAAAGAACAAATGGTTTTTTCGGCAAAATCAATTCATTTTATTCAAAATAGTATCCTTCAGCTTCAATACAGCTTTTTGCACTGTCCAAAAGCATGTCGAACGAGTATTTTAGCTCGTTGGCCAGGATGGCCGCCATTATGCCGGTGCAAGCCTTTTGAATGGCCTCTACGTCTGCATAACGTTTTCCTTTCATGGGCAAATGCATTTTTCCGAAAAAGAAGAAGTCGCACGGTGACATATCAGGTGAATACGAGGAATGGTTAATGGTTAAAATCACTTTGGTCATATAATCGGTCACAAGCCTCGATCGATGAGACGACGCATTATCGTGCAACATACGCCAACTTTCATCTCCGCGATATTCGGGCCGAACACGTCGAATACGGCCCAAATGTTCGGCCAAAATGAGATAAATCGATATTTTGGAGATGCTCATTTCCATTTCCATGAATTTCAATTATGATTTCGACTGATTTTTGATGAATTCACGCACAGTTTCATAAATTGAAGCGTTTTACCAATTTTAGATCCAAAAAGTCCTGTGTACTTTGGTATGCACCTTGTAGGTCGATTTCGCCCATTTGCGAACTGTGACATAGAAATATAAGAAGCACGCGACGTATTAAGTTTAGTGGAAATCGATAAGTCAACCGTTATGTGAACAAAACTATTATACTCTGTAGCAACAGGTTGCAGGAGTGTAAAAACTATTAAAAATGCGCAAAATCAATACGCTAGAGACATAAAATTTTAGACCCGAGTCCGTACGACAGGGCTTTATAGCAGCCGCAACTAAAATTTGAATATGGGCGAGGCACTGACTAAATTTAGGGATCGGGAACAACTTGAACGATTTTCAATTTTTATACTCTTGTTGCTACAGAGTGTTATACTTTTGTTCACCTAACGGTTGCACGAATCACATAAAACTAAAAGGGATAGATATAGGCATAGGGTTATATATATATAAATGATCAGGGTGACGAGGAAAGTTGAACTCCGGTTGACTATCTGTCTGTCCGTTCGTCCGTCCGTGCAAGCTGTAATTTGAGCACAAATTGAGATATCTTGATGAAACTTGATATGCAGGTTTCTTAGTACCAAAAAAAGTTCGAGTTTGTAGATGGGCGTAATCGGACCACTGCCACATACTTGACATAGGGAAGCGCAGTAGCCAGGGGAATCCTTGGAAAAAAAATTGTGAAAAAGTGGGCGTGGCCCCGCCTTCTAACAAGTTTAATGTATTTATCTTCTAAACCACTTAAGCTACAACAAGCAAATTCGCTGAGCACAATTATTATAAAATCTCCTACCAATATTGTGAAATTGGACGAAATCAGATGAAAACCCCGTGCACTCCCTATATAACGGTACTGTTAAAAACTACTAAAAACACCATAAATCAATAAGTAAATACGCCAAAAACATTAACTTTTATCATCGCGATGGTATGAGAAAGCTTTATGAAATTCGGTGTTAAATTTGAACGGTGGGCGTGGCACCGCCCACATTTTTGCGAGATCCTGTATCTCGAGATCCGAAAAACTGATTTCGACAAAATTTGGTATGTTGAATTTTTTTCATATTTCTATGTGACGTTGTGAAAACGAGCGAAATCGGACAATAATCACGCCTACTTTCCTTATAGCACAACTTTAAATTCTGCTTCATTCGTTCAGTTTCCAGTACACAAATCAAGAAGCAACGGGATAAAACTTTTCACTAATAATGTCTTTAGTGTATGCCATCTTATGATCAAAAATTATTTAAATCCAATAAACACTTTTCAAGCCCCTAGGTACCAAATATTTAGACCCCGGTACCTATAATTGACTTTTGACCGAAAATGTCGGTCAATGTGTGATGTACAAAAACATTTTGAATCGGATCAATACTTTCCTTAGCTCCCATATACTTAAAATAAAGATTTTCGAACTTCTGGGTGACTTTGTATCGCGGTGCCACACACCTTGTTCGACTTTTATACTAACGAATTGTTGTACCTTCTCGGGTGTAAAATATTAATGTTCTTAAAGCATGAATTTCTTGATGTGGTAGGTGGGGTGACTGATATTGGATTTCACCCACTTTCACAGAATGCGAGGATATGCTGATATGATTTGTTCTCATCTAGTCTGGGGGATTTTTATTTTAATGGCTTGTGAGAAACATAATGTATGTATGTACGTTAAACCTATTTGTGGCGAGGTCATTCCCACTTTAACCGCAAGTTAATGCCTAATTTAAGTTTTGTATATTGATATAAGCATCCGCGTAACAGCGTTTTTGGACGTGGTGGTGCGATTTCGCCCATATACAATTTCAACCTCCATTCAGTGCTAAAGAACAAGGGTAGCAAGTTTATTCAAGTTATCGCTTGAACGAAGAAACAAACTCGTATAAAATAACGCTTGTGTAAGAACTGAAGACGCACGTATGGGCTCTTGAAAAGTTCCAAGAAGATGCAAAGTTTTTGAGTTAAAATTTCAGAGAAGAAGCCCATTTATAGATCAATGGCTAACCAAACAAGCAAATTTGGCGCATTTGGGATGAAAAGCAACCTGAGGAGAGATTTGGCGTGGTTTGTGGGTCTGCGGAATCATCGGTCCATATTTCTTCAAAAATAATGCCAGTGAGAACGTTACCGTCATTGGCCACCAAGATCGTGTGATATCACACCGATTGACTTTTTCAGCGGATATGCATATCGATGCCTTACTTTCTCAACCTCGCATCTTAAAAAAGGTAACTTTTCAGGAAAGAAAAAAAACTGCTTATTTATTTACCGTCACTGTTCATGCAAAAATTTAAATGCAATTATTAAGGAATGAATTAAGGCGATGTTCATAAGTAAAAATAATATACTTATCTCTTTTAGTTTACGTATAAAACGAATTTTTTAAGATACGAGTTTACTGCATTAAAAATCATTTTCATTTTTGAAACTTGATTAAAAAGATACTCGTTTGCTGCACTTATATGTATACAACGAAGATATTTCAAAATAATTTAATGAAAACAATATTTCGTTTGAAATGAAAGTTTTATTGTTTAGAGAATATTATAAAAAAACAGAATTCATATTAATTTATTTTAATTTAATCCAATTATTGGTATGGCAAGTTGTCATAAAATCAATGATAGTCAGCTGGAATCATACGTTTCAAGTCTTGCAAGTTGTCATATTTTCTTTTAGAAATTGGTAGTTGCTGATTATAGAGGCCCGGTATTACTAAGTCATCATTGTGCTGCACTTGTGGTCGCAATTTACGGTGAGGTAATAGTTTCCACTCTTCATCAAAACATAATTTATATTGAACTCCGTCATTTAAGGTATATTTGAGAGCTCGAAAATCAACAACGCATGGATCGCCTTTCTTAGTGCCTGGTCGAATTGACTTCAAGTAATTTATTTGAGAGAAATCACGGAAAAACTTGTGATTTAAATAATTAACGCGATAAGGTTGCGACAATCTGGATTGGTTTATAACCATGTTAAAATCAGCTGGCACATAGAGTTCTCTTCCTTTCTTCTTCCGTTCTATGGAGGCATGCACAGAATCGCACTCCATTTGAGTGTGGCCTACTACCAAATATTTTTGTTGAATTTCTGCATGGTGAGTTATTGCATACTATTGCAAGGCATTCGAAAGTGTCACGTTTCGATTTTGGGCACAGCACCCGTCACTGTAAATTATTATCGGTTTCGACTTATTTTCCAATTTCTCTAAAAAGTCCAACAAACAAGAAGTAAAGACATTAGAGTCCATGCCAGACATAGCAAGTAACATTTTTTTCAAATCCGTTATAAATTGTGAATTGGTGCATACAGAGTTTTGTTTTGAAGTAGTTTGCTCCAGTTGAAAGTAGAGGAATTGTTTGCACTGCTTGCAAGTCTGCCGTGAACATTTGAATATCGCTTTTTAAACAAAGTTCCTTGACTTCGGATTTCTCTTTCCTAGCACGCTCCTTATTTTTTATATAAATCTGATATTCAAACTCTGGGACATTTGTATTTTTGTAAGGGCTTGGATATACTTATATTGGCTTTGTGTACAGCGTCTGAAAAGCATTTGTACGTGGCTTTTTCAGTCTCATCAATGTTGCGATCTATCAAATATTTTTCAAAATATTTGTAAACTTCTGCCCAAGTTTTGTACTGTACGTCGACATATTCCCTATTTGTACTTTGTCGGCAATAATGTGAAGGCATTTTAGGCAAATTCTGTAGAAAATAGTTCACGTGATTTACTTTGGCAACGTTTGTTTTGCTTTTTCGATTTACTGTTTAACTTTTCTTTACCAAGCCAAGGTTATTTGTATGTAGATTGCCAGTAACCCATTTGGACACGCTCCATTCACCAAGAGACAGCGTACCCAAAAACAATTTTTTACATACAATCTTGACCTCTCCTGATGTTTTTAAAGTGTAGACTAATGTGCTTACTCGCCGAGAAATAGTAGCAGTCGTTCTTGAAGTGACCGGTCTTTGAGACATGACAGTGACCAAAATACTTTAAAAATGTCCTTCCTATCTTCTTCTGTAATTTCGTTGCACTGCTTACCAAATTTTTGGGCACATATTTCCGAACGGCACCGAACTTTCACAGTTCTTTCTTTTCTAATTGTCATTACTCCAGTCTTTTTTTTGCTCCTTTTAATCGATGAATATTCTCGACCACGCATTCGCTTATGTTTTTGGCCGTTTCTAGTCCAGTTTTGCTTATCTCCCTGGCCTTTCCGTGCTCTTTTTATTTTAATGACATGGATTCATTCAACAATATTGAAGAAGATCCATTCTCAGTTAGATCTGATTCAGTGCTGGGATGGTACTCGCTTTCACTTGCGGAAAAGTCGGATTCTGAGGAGAAGCCAGAGTTATCAGAACCTACTGAGAGAAAATGTCCTGTTTTCTCATTCAAAATTAGGTTTCCAGTTTGTTGTGTTTCTGGTTCATGGCATTGATTCTTGATAACAAAATTACCGGTTTCAGCATCAAGAACGGCGATTGTTTTTTCAAGAATTTCTACAGGTGAACTATCTCTTGGACTTGTACCAAGACGGGTAGTCACAGACTCAATTCGAGTGCACGCAGTGCTGCAATTTATTGATGCCTCATTCATATTAAGTGCAGCTTAACTGGAATTTAAATTCTGTTAAAACTAAAACTCTTTCACACATGCCTTGAATGGCATTTTTTTTAATAATGAAAAGTAAACTCTTCTGAAATAAATATTCACCAAACAAAAAAATAACATAAACAACTGCAATGCAATGACTAAAACTCACTTCACACTTTTTTCACTACAAGTACTACAAGGAAACGGTAAATTTTTGTTTTTGAAGTTTCGTTCTAGCGTCGCCGACGAATAACGGGACTACATACGTTAAGCTGTAAATGTACATAACTACATGTATTCATGCTATAGCAAAAGAAAATAGAAAGATCTTTTTGGAGAATAAGAAAACGATTACTACTCAATTAAATATACATGTATATTGAGATAAGAGTTTGACGCAGTTACGAAAACAGGATTGCATGAGATACCAAGTTTTGTATTCTTAATTTTTTTACGATAGACACAACTTATTGAGATAGGAAGTTGTTGCAGTTATGGAACAGAGAAATAGCAATCGTTTGATATGAAAATCTCAAAACCGCAATTTTTTAAGATACGAGGTTGAGAAAGTAAGGCATCGATATGTTAATTCTTAAGGCTATGCGAAAAATTTCGCTTCTATGCAGGCCTTGAAGCAAAACATCACGTGTATCATTCAGCAGCTACCAGTTGAAGTTCTCGAACGAGCCATCGAAAATTGGATTCAACGGATGAATAATCTGAGACGCAGCCGCGGCCAACATTTGAAAGAGTTTTTTTTATTGAAATGTAAAAAAGGTTTGGTTTTACATTTCAATCAAATTGCTACAAGTGAAGACGTAAACTAACAAGCAATATTTTTCTCAATTTATATGGTAAAACAATAAAAGCTCTATTAAAAAGCATTTTTTACACTAAACTTTGTTTTAAAAACTAAATACAATAATATTTCTTATTTGACTTGAAGGTCATGAAACGTGGTTCTTTTTAGTCTGCGGCTGCTATTTCTACTCTCCTAGTTGTCGAGCTTCAGCATTTACATGGTTTTGTAACCTTTAGCCATGGTTCGATGGCGTTACGCGAATGATTACCCGAACCATTTTTATGTGAAGATCACGATGTAGATCTGAATTTCGTGTGTACCTCGGGGCAATCTTTACACCGCTTCAAAGTATAACGACGCAGCGCATCTCCATAGTTGAATTCCGTACATCAACATAGGTTTCAACGTTTGATTGTAGACTTAGAGTTCATTTTATGTTGCTAAGTATTTTTTGTTGCCGATTAATTGTGTTGTATTTTAGTTTCAGTTCTGTAACTTTTCTTTTTATATGCTTCTTCCACTTCAACTCTGCATTCAGCGTCATAAGAAGATATTTCGCCGAGGTGGAGTACGGGATTACTTCATTTCCAATATGTAAGGGGACATACATAGCACTTTTGTTAGTGAAGTTTATATGGATAAACTTCAACTCGTTTAAAGTAATATACTACCATTTCAGTGCCCTTTCTACAATTTGATTGATTAAAGGCTGCATTCTGTTCGACGGCTCAGCTTCATTTTTGCCAGTCGAAATGATGCAGGTATCATCTGCAAATGTGACGATTGTGCAGTTTGGCGGCGTAGGCATATCCTTAGTAAACAAAATGAATAAAAGTGGTTTCAGGACATTTCCTTGGGGTTCACCTGCTTTTATTTACTGTAAGTAGTAGTATATGATTGTCCCTGATTGATTCGAAAGTAAGTTTTTAAGTACCTCAGCAGTCACCAAGTCGAAGCCGGGGTTCTTGGTTTAAATCTGGTTTTATTGATATTTTTTCACTTCTTTGTTTGTTGCTGGTTAGATTTCACCTACTTAATGCAAATCTTCCAGCGGCGGTAAAGTGCCACGGAACAGAAAAGAACTTATCGTTTAAGTTAATTTCTCTGAAAACACTTTCGCTTTTTCCTCGTCGCTTTTGGCCCAGGATCCGTTTGGCTTTCTGAGAGGTGTATTCGACAATATTGGTTTCCTAACACTTTTTCTGCTTTTCTAAAGGAATAATCTGTATTTTTGTTTGGCATTAATTTCTTAATATAATTGGAAATATTTTGATTTGTAAATGACTTTATTTTGGTGCTGAGAAGCTTAGTTAAACTGTTTAGTTCTGTTTTATATGGCGTGATTTTGCCATTTTTTACGTTATTTTTTTTCTTTATGAGATCTAAAATCATAGCTGCTTTAAAGAGCTCTCTCCCCTTCGGTGTCGTAACTCTTGAGCCGCATTGTGTTACCACCCATGATGAATTTTCTATGGTGTTTTAGAATAAAATCTGTGTACAAATCCTTTTTGATATAGTCTCTAGGTGGGCTATAAATTGCAGTAATACTTATTTTTCCGAAACTAAAATCAACAGATATGGTCGTGGTTTGGAATTCAGGGACATTTATATTAATTTATTCGTAGGGGGATATTATCTCTAACAATTGTGGCACTCCCCTCCCTCGCAATATTATTTGGGTGGTTCGAGCAATACGACTTGTAGTTTTTGAACTTAACGAAAATCTCATTTGTAAAATAAGTTTCTAATGTAAGACAAATATCATTTTTTTCAAGAAGGAGTAATGTCTCTAATCCTTTACTACGTTTGAGCAAGCCAATTGCATTCTAGGTCATAATTTTTATGGGTTTCATTTGTGTGCCTTATTTACGTTTTGGTGTCGCTCTATTTGAGTAAGACTTTCGTGGGGAAGTCTATTTTGCTATTCTAGCTTATTAAGCCTGTTGAGAATTAACGAAAAATTACCGGTAATATCACCAATGGCATTCGAATTTGTCTGATTTTCAGACATATGTATGTATATTGCTGAACTTGATTAGCACCTTTAGTTATGCTGGCAAATGAGAGTTTTCCAGATTGTTGACCTACATTAGTGACTTCCTTCTGAGGAGCAGTAGAAGCGGTTGTACTTAGCATTTTGGTTGGTATTTCTGCTATTTATTTTGCTCGGTGTCTTCACATTCACAATAGTTCCCAGAGAGATTCTGACTATAGTTACAGCATTTTGGTGGTAGCTCGACAGGTTTTTACTGCTTATAGTTGTATGGTTTCTGGCGCACTTCACACACCTTGGTGACTTACAACAATAGTTTTTAGTGTGACCAAATGCCTGAAAGGATTTACACTGCGGTACAAGAATCTGTGGCTTAATGGGATCGAGCTTAACGATAGAATTAAAATTATGTTTGATTTCGTAGATATTATTAATGTTCTCCATAGATTCGAAGCAAACAAAAAACATATTTAATGCATTTTTTGTTTTATATTGAAATTTGTTTAGGACCTTCGTAACTTTAAAACCTTGCTTTTGAAGATCTGTTTCAGGCTCACATGAGTGATGAAGGTCTTTTACCATTACGCGTATATTGAGCGATTGTTTGTCCTCGTACAAGTACCGGGGAATATTCGTTTAATTTTTTTGAGAGTATTCTATAGTCTGAACCAGGGGTGGGCATATTAGCCCTCAGTGGCATTTTGCCCGTTCGGGCTCGAGTGCACATTTTGCGGGCTAAATGACGGGATCATCGCGGGCAAACATGAAGAGGGAAGGGAGAGCAACGTATTTTACCACACCATGTTTACAAATGAGAGCGCGCGCATATATGGGAAGTTGAACTGTGGGTAATAGCTGTAAAATTGCCTTACAATTTTAAGTTTCTTTGTAATTATTATAAATTTATAAAATGTAAGACAAATAACAAAAAGTATAATAAATATTTTATTTCAGTAATCATTTTTTGTTTAATATGTCTTTATAACAGCATTTAATTTAGTTTATTTCAAATAATAAATTCTATGTTTAAATCAAATAACCTACTTCTTATTTTAGGTTTGTTTAATTTCATTACTGAAAAAAATTATTCACAAGTGCAGGTACTTCCAAACATAGATATAATTTTCGATTCAAAAAGTTTCAAAGCAGGTTATTTCTTTAAACTTCCTAATAAAAAGTAATTTTTATAATAACTTCAGTTTATGAACCACTGTTTCTTTAAACACATATGCCCAAATGAATTTTATGAGAGCGCAATGTGAATGATAAGCAAACATCGCTTCTACCGCCCGCTTACCATAGAATTTCCAACGATTTGGGGTTTTCCCCGTAGAAACGCGTCAGCAGATTGCTCTTTCACAACGCAGGGTTGCCAAGATCGATATACTGTAGTAATTATAAAAAATGTCTTCAATATGTTCGAAATTTTCTTAAACTAACTCAAAATCAGAGTCGAATGCTATTATTTAAAAATATAAAAACACAATAAAATAAAAACAATAAAATTTTATATTATGAAAAATTATAATTGAAAAGTTAGATGTGTATACAACTACATATGGGTATTGAGTAATGCAACATTGCAGAGAAAACAAGAATAAATCGCTTGCCGCTCGTAGCGAAAGGAGAAGCAGAATTCTATGTTTCTGCCATTACCGTTTGTATCCACTCTCAATCAATAATGCCATACAGCATATATGTTTTTATTTGATGATTTTTTATATTTTTGAAAATATGTGTTCCCTTTCTTTAGCGCGTATTATTATTTTAATACATTTCCAGATGCAACTTAAATTTTTAAAATTTAACAAAACAATAACAGAAAAGAACCTCAATTCTTTGAATACTTTGATAAAACAACCAAACTGAAAATATCACAAATTATATATTTATGTAAGCATTTTCATTAAATGGAATTGCAATATGTTTAAACAAAATATATATCATGGTCACAAGTATCTTTTCTTGTTTATATATGCAGATATATAAAACTGCCTTGCGTATGTACGTGCACAACTTGAGAAAAGTATTCCCCAATGTACCTAAAATTAATTTTTACAACTGGCATCACTACCATTAACGGTTCTATCACATGTACAGTGGTGTGAACAAAATAGGAACAACCATAAGGCGCTGTTAAGTTTTAAAATGTGCTGTTTTCTTATTAAATAAAATTGTTAAATAATAACGCGAAGAGTTCGGTTATAAAAATTGTACTCAGCTCTGGTTGCCCAGAGCTCCTTTATTAATAGAATTCCTTATCCTAATTCATGTATGCACTACATGCAGAGTGCATACACATATCTTAATACTAATCTACTGTACATACGGAAGTATGTACACTAGAGTGATTCAAAAAAAAAATTTTTTTTTTCGTTTCGTTATAAAATTCATAAGAAATAAAAAATTTTCCCAAAAATAATCAAACTTTAACTGTTAATATCTTTTAAACGCTTGGGCTTACGAAAATATCATAATAGACCTTTTTTGTAGAGCATTCAATTTCCTACAAAATCTAAGGAACATTTGCATTTGCAAATGCATTTTTTCAAGTAGTTGGAAGCGAGATATAAATTTTTCTATCTGATAATAAGAAAAAATAGAAAACTGTAGGTAGGGGGACCTTCCCGTTACAATTAAAAACTCATGTTTGGAGAGGCTTTCTTAGAGGTGTCTAGGAACCTATTTTTCCGAGTACCAAACGAAAAAAAATTTTTTTTTTTTTAAACCCCTCTAAAGTACACATATCTTAAGCATAAATGTTCCCAACGGCATACATAAGTTTTTTTATCTTTTAATAGTTTAGGATCATTTCTGTTCCTTATCATTGTATGCATTAATATCAGTCTCTAATCAATATGCCTGTACAAATATATTGAACAGGCTTATCTTCGCCAGTGTTGAGGCAGTACAAAGCAAATACATAAACAAACGCATAGAGATACTTACATTTATATGAGGTACGTATGCATTTATATGCAATACGTATGCACTCAACAATTAACAAACAAAGATATTTACTTAAGATAACAAATTGACCTAAGATATGCATTTAGGCAATTGAATACAAATGTGCATGTGCACTTGAAAACAACCCCATACCATGTAGCATTGCCATGGGTATTTGTACATACATGTTTATATTTATGACTGTATTTTCATGTGTTAGCGATAATGCATATAAATATTTGAAATATGATATCCGTTTCTACACAGATTTACAAAAATATCTCATTTACAAATGTAACCGTTAAGAACTGTTCAGAAATCTGAACAAAAATTGTTTTTTTTTTCACCGTGCATAGGTAAATAAAAACCAATATTAATGCGAAACTCTAAAACCTGCAAATTATGTTTACTTCTTTTTGTTCACGCAACAGTACAATTCCGATATGAAGTAAACTTCCCCTCTTTAATTTGTCAATGTCAGTATTGCCGCAACCATTCTGCGATGAACATTAAATAACGGAGGAATGCAATTGATTTTTTTCGCAACTTCTTTTGCCCTTCCCTCCGTAAACTGATTTTCTCCTCATCTAGCCCTCGTGCGCCCTCCCTAGTCTGAACTATCTCAAAGATTTATTTTACATGAACTTGGGACAGTGAGCTTAAGTGTGTAAGCATTTCTTATAGCTACGTTTATCAAGAAACGCAATAAGGGTTGGTTAAAATGTTTCGATATTATAATTGGCGGAGGGCAATGACCTATTTTTGTAGCTTTTTACCTTCTGCTGTTTCATCCGGACTCGGAGACTTTAGTGTTACATCCGGTGAAGAATCTGCTTTGCGTTTCTTACTTTCAATACTTTTTTCTTTTATAATAGCCAATTTGTTCCCTTTTCAATTTAAAAGAGATAATTCATTAAAAAATAAATGTTAAAGAATGTTCTTTTGAATGATATGATAGTTAACAGTCCCCATTTCATTTGAAATTTTTTTCATTGAAAAAAGTAGAGAACCTCGAAATGCATCACCCTTTACTATGACGGTCAAATAAAACACGCCTAATGTGACATGTGTTTAAATGAATTAAGCATCCACCCCCTCTACCCGGTAAAACTGGCGCATCCTAATAAAACAACGGAATTCATCACAGCTGATGACATTAAACACAACTCACCACATCACCAACCCACTCA
Organism: Bactrocera neohumeralis; assembly: GCF_024586455.1. Classification (NCBI taxonomy): domain Eukaryota; kingdom Metazoa; phylum Arthropoda; class Insecta; order Diptera; family Tephritidae; genus Bactrocera; species Bactrocera neohumeralis. The sequence continues at coordinate 20,374 of NW_026089679.1, read as the reverse complement.
ACAATAAATATAGTTTAAAAAAAATAAAAAAAGACGCTTTTAAAGCATATCAAACTAAAAAGTGAAAAATAATTCTTTGTACAAACTAAAAATAATAATGAAGGAAAAATTCCTGCATTATTGTGAAAATTGCGTGGAACGCTCGATATATGAAAAATATGTCACAAAGCACCCCACGCTTTGAATGTCAAGAATCGATTCTTAATCGACTTCGACTACTGAAGATCGATTCCGAAAAATCGATTATTTTACGAGAAAACTAGATTTTCGAGTAGAATCGGAATCGAGTTTACCATCCTTACTGGCAGCCTTCGCGTGCACATATAATAACCCCCGCACAATAACCACCACAAAAAAATCATTTTTTTTCCATGTAATTTATATGGAAAACAGAAAATTTGAAATAGGCACCTCTTAATATTAATATTAAGAGCTCATCTTTTGAGTGACTTTCTTTTTCACATTTTCGAAAGTTTTTAGCCTGTTTTTCAGTTGAAAAAAAAAGGTTGACTCAGAACGACACACCCTAATACATACATATATACATACAAGTGAAGCTAAAAAAGCGTATTAAAAAGGATGGACAACGGGAAAGCAGACACACTTCGTTATACACACCCGTGCTTATACTTTCGATTCGTCTACTGGCCTAAGCGTCACATCGGCTCATAAGTTTATACCATTTTTCGATACAGCGTTCAAACGCTTCCACATAACTTTGGATCAGCCGTGATCCTTACTAACGCAAGTGTGCCCAATTACGGCCTAATACCTAATCCCGTGCTATTTCGTTTACAAGTTTTTTAAATAAACAAAATAAGTCAATGCTACCCATCATTCAAAGGACAGTTATTTTAAATTGTCAAAAATATATTCAACTTTATATTTGAAAAATGTCAAACCATAAATCATTTTATTTCATATTAAATTCACATATGTTAGTTGGCTGGAAGCAGTTGCCTAGCCGGTGGTGATAATTAACAAGTTTTGTTGTGAAAAGTGCTAAGAGTTGTGTAAAAATTGTTTAAGACTGATATTATAATTGGGTAAGTGCATATATATATATATATACTAAAATATTTGTACATTATAGCATTTTTACCGAAATATATGTTTTAATATGAATTTTATATAATAAACTCACAAAAATGTTAAATGCAAAGTTAGAACGGAATTTGGTACATTGAAATTTCACCTGTACCGATCTACGTGCTATGAAACGGAATTAGGAACATACATATATCATATTTCGTTTTACTTTGTTTTGGGGTTGAAAATTGAGTTTTAATATATATTTAAATTCTTAGCTTAAAGTAAACTCTATAAATTGTTTAAAGATCAATTTCCGTTCCGAAAAGCTTATTTTTTGCTAATGAAATTTCATAAATGAGCTTAAAATAAGTAAACACAATTCAGAGGCTTACTTTTTCTAAAGCTATGTTATTGGATTAACAAGACTTTATTTGCGATGATTCTTCATTGGTGGAATTTAAATTAGTTACAAAACAGTTTACATCAAATATTTCGGGAACTCCCTGCTTAATATTTATAAAAACATGTAGCACGAAAATAGGCTTCAGTTTTTAATTTTGTGCCTAATTCCGTTCTATAGGCCGCAGTTGGGAACGGTGTGTTTCTAATTACGTTTCAATTCATTTTAACAGAAATTTGAGTGCGGCCATCATGCCAAAATATACACAGGAATCATTAAATTTAGCCTTTGAAGCAATAAAAAGCAATCGGATGACTTGTTACAAGGCTTCAAAGGTACATATATCGTGCTCCGAAGCAAACTCTACTGGACAAAATTAAATACAAGTATTCAAAAGGCTGCCCAGGATCTCCAGCTGTGCTAACGACAGAAGAAGAAAGTTTTATTGTCAAATGGGTTTGTTATCTGGCGGAAATAGGCTTTCCAGTAACAAAATATCAACTTGTAAACTGCGTTACTAACTTGGTTAAGGAACTAAATTAAAAATAATTCCGAAGAATTTTTACAAAGTTTTGAGAAAAGGTTGCCGGCTGAAAAGCTTAAACTGTTTATTGAGTGTAGCGGAACTTGGAAGGGTGATGTTAAAGACGAAAACTTATTTTACTTTTGGAGAAGTGTTAAGAATGAGCAAACAAGCAGCTGCATTGCAAGTATTTTTATTTCCTATCTTAATATTACGAGTATTTTAGCTAACAACGACTGTTTATTGGATATCGAAAACATGAGTATTGATTTCATAGATTTCAACGAAGAATTAGTTAACAAACATAATTTGAGCAGCTCAACTCCATCTTGAGCCGTGAAGTCCAAGCAGCGTGAAGTAGTACATATACTGGACAGTATACCTTGCCCAGTAGCTCAAGTCATTAACTTCGAAGATATCCCAACAACTGTCAACCATCCACCAAGACCTCAGTTGCCCCCTAGGGAGGCGAATGACAATGTAGACGTGGTTAATATTAATTCGAGAACTCCACCAAAAGCACAGTTAATGCAATAGAAATAAAAAAATCTGAATTTCCAACGCCTTTCAAAAATGCTCTTTTCTGGCCAGAGCCCCAACCAGTGAACCCGAACAAAAAATTTGTCAAGAAAAAATTAACCCCAACTGTCGCCACTGCTTCTGAATACATTGAGTATCAGCGACGCTTGGATGAAGAAAAAAAGATTAAGAAAGAAAAGATAATTTTAAAAAAGAAATAAAAGCAAGGTTCAAAGGTGAAAGCAAAACGGAACATTAATAATAGTTTTAATCCAGGAGACTATGTTGTAGTAAGGTATGAAGGCGAGAAATTTCCTGAGCAGGTGTTAAAAGTTACTAATGGGAATCCAGAAAAATATCAAGTCAAAACCATGACAATGAGTGGATCTAACTAGCATTGGCCGGGAAAAGAAGATATTTTAGAATACAACGCCGATGAAGTAGTTAAAAAAATTAATTTACCTCAGCCTATAAATAAGAGAGGAATATTTTCAGTACCTGATATGTAATAAACTAAAATTTAATATTGAACTGACTTTATGTACATTAATGTAATTGAAATTATTTTATTTCACGTACAAGTAATTGAATGTATACAGTTTTACTAACTAAATACTTATTATTTTATGTTTGTATATCGCATCAAATGCATAGCTGACAAATAATGTCATTAAAATATTTGAAGTTATTTTATTTTATCTAACCAAGTAATTTTCTATGTGATTTATGTGAATAAAAATGTTTCGTTGTGTTCCACGTATAAACTGTGTAAGTTTTACTAACAAATTGCTAGGAATAGTTGAAATAAGAACCTTTTCTAATGTAGCACGGAATAAGGATCACTTTAGCATGGAATTAGGATTTTGACAAAATTTTAGAACGGAATTGGGGCCAATTGAGTGTTTCAGAAAAGCATTAATAACAAAAAAACGGTACAAAAATTCTATCATTTGAAAAGTCAATATGAAAAATAAAGGCTTTATTTACGATTTGTTTATAATTCTTCATTCCGTCTAACTTTTGATTCACTGTAATATGCGTATATTTATCAATCTACCTTAATATGCTGTAATTAGGAGCATTTACCTTATATCAACATCACTTCGTTTCACATCGATCCCGCACTTATTTCATTTAATTACGTTTGGCATTTATTGTAACCGGAATTTGTGTTAAAAATGAATTGTAACGTATTTCCTCTGAGCTAAAATAATCCGTTTCAATTAGTAACATCAATAGCGAGTTTAAGTGACTCATAAAAAGTTAAATACAGGGATGTGTGCTTCCCACTTAGTTGGGCACCAAAATATTCATGGCACCCAAATAATTAACAATAAAACAGAAAAAACTTTTTGGTAAGGAAAATTCAAATGTGATTTTATTTGTTGTGAACTACACTTGATACAAATAAGCTAAGAATTTAACAGCCTTCAAGTGCCCTCCAGTTTTTTCCACTAAGTCCAGTCGTATGTCATGAATATTCCTCTTCTTTGTTGGAATAGACACCGCCTACGCAGTTATAGCCGAGTTTACAACAGAGCGCCAGTCATTCCTCCTTTTCGCTATTTGGCGCCAATTGGAGATTCCAAGTGTAGCCAGGTCCTTCTCCACCTGGTCTTTCCAACGGAGTGAAGGTCTTCCTCTTTGTTTTCGTCTTGCCCTCGTTCACTACCAGACCCATTTGCTACGCTTTCTTGTACAATCTGGAGAATGCAGAACAAACGACGCGGATGTTGAGAACAATGGTGTCAATATCATAGGCATACGCCACCAGCTGTACACCCGTATAAAAGATTGTGCCTTCTTGATTCAGCTCTGCAGCTCGAATTATTTTCTCAGGCAATTGATTGAAGAAGTCACACGATAGACAGTCGCCTTGTCTGAAACCTCGTTTGGTATCGACCGGTTTAGAGATTTCCTTATCGACAGCGGCATAAAAGCAGCTCCCTTTCGTTTTGTCAAAAGCAGCTTTGAAATCGACAAAAGAGTGGTGTGTGTCGATCCTTTTTTCGTGTATCTTTTCCAAAAATGGTGAATATCTGGTCAGTTGTTGCTTTTTCAGGCCTAAATAAGGTCCAATTAGTTTGTTGACCGTGAGCTTCAGACTTTCACACAGTGCGCTCAATAGAACCTAATGCGCTGTTGAGCAGGCCTAGTTGGCACAGATTGGGGGATCGCCTTTTTGGAGATTGGGCAAAGCACACTCAAATTCCTCATCAGACATGCTTTCATCCGATCATATTCTGCAAAGAAGCTGATGCATGCTCCTTATCAATTCATCGCCGCAGTATTTGAATAGCTCGGCCCGTAATTCATCGACCTCTGCCACTTTTTTTCTTCAGGCGGGTAAATTTCATTCAAACTTCTTCATGGTCGGGCAATGGAACGTCTGCTTCATTGTCATCGATTGGGGAATCGGGTTCACCATCTCCTGGTGTTGTTAGATTTTTTAGATTAGATTGATAAATGAGGAATGCACCGCGACCTTAGGTCTATTGTGCCCTCTCCTAAATCACAAGCCCTTAGCCCCACCATATTGATAAAGTCCAATATTCAGCCGGATGCTAGAGAGGCAATGCGAGCCCTATCCGGAAACATTTATCCAAGGGCCCTAAACCTGCGTCTACAGACTCTCCCTTGCTCCCTGTCGCAGAACCGGCAGTTAGCGCATGAGGATAGTCCCATGCTATATAAATGCCTATTCAGCTTGCAGTGGCCGGTGTAAAATGCGACCAGTAGCCTGAGTTTATTCCTAAGGAGGTTAATTACAAATTTACACCTGCTCTGGTTGTACTTCCACCAATTAGCAACTTGGCATGTGGCATACCATGCAATCGTTGCCACTGCTTTTCTCTGCCCACTCCTTCTTCCTTGCGGAAGAACTCCTTTAAGGTAAGGGGACCCACCCCAGTGAAGGGTTCGGGTCCTACCATATTGGTGCCATATTCGTTCATCAGCCAGTTCGTTACCGGCTATTCCTCTATTCCTCTGTGACCAGGCACCCAGATTAGGTGCACCTGGTTCCGTTCCGCTAGGCTGTTCAGCCGTTCTCTACACTCCTGCACTAGTAGCGATTTGATCTCCTAGGAGGGGATCGCTCTAAGTGCCGCTTGACTATCGCTAAGTATGGTTATTCGCTCATTACGATAGTTGCGATGGAGGTTTAACCGTACACACCGACTTATGGCAAAGACTTCTGCCTGGAAAATGCTCGAAAAACTTCCCATAGGTATGGAGAGCTTGGTGCGTGGACCCGCGATCCCTGCACAGATTTCCTCCGACAATTTCGAGCCGTCGGTGTACCAGCTCAACGTACTATTCCTCAGCATCAGCTCGAGAGTGGAGTCGTTCCACTCTTCCTTGCTGCCGAGGGTAACCTTAAACTTCTTCGTGAAGTTAACTGTTTTGGTAATGCAGTCCTTCGGGAGGAGGGCTAGTGGTATGTTGCCACTCATCTCTTCCATTCTCTGGGACGAAATTACCTTGCCTTTCTCACAACCCTCTGCCGTTATTTGCAGAAGTGTTTGCTTGGCTACTTGTCCTATCACTAAATAAAGTGGACTACGGTCGTCTTAGAGGGGTTGATATTCAATTAAACCCCACTACACCACCCCCTTGCCAGGTTTAAACCTCTTTGTATTAGGTCGCAGAGAGTGTCCTCAAATTTACCTTTGGATATAATTACAATGTCGTCTGCATACCCCTGGCAGCGGATCCCACGAGTGGAGTCCACTACAAGACTCCATAGCAGAGTGATAGCACACAAGGGTGGGTCGATTCCGGACTTTTTTCGATACGGGATTTCTAATAGTACGGAAAAGTTGCCTTAGTACTTCCTGATTCCAATGCAACTTTTTGTTTTGAGATCGGATTGCATCTTCAATCCCAACTCCGGCCTTGAAATTTCGGATATTCGCCTAAAATCGTGCAAATGTCTACCTAGCGCCTGAAGTACGCATCTCATGGCAAAATTTATAAAACAAAAGTTATTTGTCACGTCATTTGCTATCGAAATGGATATGTGATCATGGCCGTAGGACGAACCGTTCCCGAGATACGAGCGAAAAGGCGGCGCGCCACAGCGCAAGGTGCAAATTGTTGCAGCTCTCAGCTAACCTGTAGTGGTCGCCCAGAAGCCACCGCGTGGAGGTGGCTGCTCTTCGGGTTCCTCCCAAGCCCAACCCAACCAACCAACCATGTGTCAAGCTTGTTTTAGTCTGAATTTGTGTCAAATTTATTGATAAAATCCGATTTTGTACTAAAGTTTGGCACTTGTTGCCTAGATTTCAGTGTAGAGCGTATAAAACGATCACGAGATTGGGGGCCAATAACTTTAGAAGATGCCTCTGTCACCAGTTTGACGGTTCTCTCAACTGCCACGGTGTGAGAGGGGAATTCACTAAATTTCCATACCTCTGCAGCGTCTCCCGACAGCCCTTTTATGAGTTCTTCGTTAGAAACTGAACAAAGAACTGGTGGAACAGCCAAGGTAATAGTGTTCAAGTTAATCATATCGTAATAATTATTAGCTTTGAAATTCAGCTTTGGCACTTTATTACATCTAATCCTTCCATTTACAGTGTCAGACTCTGCTTCTCTGGCTGCCAGAAGACGGTCAAGGGACAACTTTCTGACTTCTATCCGTTCGTCAGTCATCATACTAAGGAGAATGTTTTCTGGAAGAGCAAAGAAAGCATGAATGGATGAATCGACAACCTTGCGCAGTTTAGCAGATAAGTATCTCGACCTTTGAATTGCAGCATAGAGATGGCGCGAGCCGTCTTTGTTTGAACTGTTGAATCTTATTGAAAACCACAAAGGTGAGTAAACTGTAAGTATGTACTTCACCAAAATCTTTATTTCCTTTGTTGGTTTGTCAGTAGAAATGTATAATCTCAGAATTCTATTTGCACAGGTGAGCAAGCGAGATTTTCACATGTTGCCTGGATGCATCGACGCTAAATCTGAGGAACATTGACCGGAAATAACAGCTTCTGATATTTTATAGAGATAGGCTTGGTCTGTGCTAAGTTGGGTCGGATTAATAACCTCAGCAGGTAATTGGCAGGATGGAAAATTTTCAAATTTGACAACAGGCAACTTCTCACAATCAGGGAGCGTTTTACCTATGTCGCCAGAGAATGTATTTGGACTCTTTGAGACACAATCTATGTGTTCGAAAAGAGCACGAAATGGAAGTTCGTTAAAATGTAGAAGACAAACAACCCACTGTAATGGCCTACCTATTCTTTCTTCTAGTTTCGGAATGATTCCACCTTTCCAACCTGTGTTCGTGTTGGTGCCATCAGTACCGACAACTTCTAGATATTCCACATCAACTGAATTGTCTTGTAAATGTTGCCATATAGCTGGCGTCTCATCCTCAGCTGACCTGGAAGGAGAGGTGACGTGGCCAAAGTAATGACAACCAGGTTCCGCTGTAAGAGAAATATGTTCCTCTTTGACAGTGTCGCGGTAGTACTTTTCTCCTTCGCTGACTTGTGTAAGTGTATTGTCTTTGCGGCCGTCAAAATAGAGCCCATATACAGAGTCAATACTTTCGGTGTTTTGGAGCTTAACTCCAACACTTTTGTTTGCCCGACTAATCTTGCATTTGTCAGTGACAATGCTAGACTGATCCTCTGTTATCAAACCTGCTTTTTTGGCATCCAGAAAAGCAGATGAAACAATCAAGGCCGCTGCTCCATCACTTACTCCAAATCTTTGGGCAGCTAAAGCAGTGTGTTCTAATACTAGTGTGTTTTGTTTGATTTTAGAGGATGGAAGAGAAAATTCATCATCAGCATCGTTTTTGGAAGAATCCATGTGCGACGCACTTACATTGTTGTCGTCTGTATGAGAGTCTGGCTGATCTGAATGGTCACGTGTTCTAGCTGATACTTTTGTGGTAAGTGTTGATGTTGAATGACGCTTTGAAAGCTTTTCTTTACGTTCATTTTTCTTTGTAATCTTTTTTGTATCAGGTAGATCAACACTTCCAATGCGACCAATTCTTCTGGTTCTCTGGTCCAAGAGAAATGGTTGTTCATTGATAGGAACTTTCCTTTCCTTTGGACAAGTGCAAGAACAAAAATAAATGCATTTACAAGCAGCGATGTCAAATAATTTTCCGGCAGAAGAGACAAAGTCGTCTCTTTTAGAGCTCAAACCTATTGGGTTCCTTAAAACATTTGTTTAAGACTCAGAAATTTCATATGGTATGTGGTGAGCATTTGTACAACTCTGGTGTGTGAAACTATCGGAATAGATGACTTTTTGAAAGTAAGTTCAACCTTTTTTGCAACTATTTCTGTAACCTCTTTACTCCTAGGTTCATAGTTGCCGCCTCGGAGTCGCCCTATACCAAATCTTTCAAACTGATAACACAAAAGAACATCCTGGTAAGTAGGTAACTGGGACTCAGAGAGATTGTACGGATATATGCCAAACACAGGACATTTCTGTACAAATTTAAATTTAGATACAGACATTTTGAGTTCTGTGTTCTGTTGAGAGAATATAAGTGATAGCACGCGGCGAAATCAACGAAGAGAGTGAAGGAATTCGATGAAAAAATATTTATGTGGACACCAGTCCGAACAAATTAAAAAAAAAGTGTCGTATGGCGCAGGGAAATGAATGTAAGTGATAGAACTCGGCGAAATCACCGACAAGAGTGAAGGAACTCGAGGAAAAAATATTTGTGTGGAGACTATCCGAACGTGTCCTTTGGCGTAGGTGAATGAATGTGAGTGATAGCACTCGGCGAAATCAACGTCAAGAAGTGTGGCCGCAAGCCGATTTTCACCTTGCGCTGTGGCGCGCCGCATTTTCGCTCGTATCTCGGGAGCGGTTCGTCCTACGGCCATGATCACTACCGTGACGTGACAAATAACTTTTGTTTTATACATTTTGCCATGAGATGCGTATTTCAGGCGCTAGGTAGACAATTTCACGATTTTAGGCGAGTTTCCGAAATTTCAAGGCCGGAGTTGGGGTTGAAGATGCAATCCGATCTCAAAACAAAAAGTTGCATTGGAATCAGGAAGTACTAAGGCAACTTTTCCGCACTATTAGAAATCCCGAATAAAAAAAAGCCCGGAATCGACCCACCCTAATACCCGTGCAAATTTTCACGTCCTTCCATGCTGTGGTTTGGGCGTAATGTACACACTATACATGCGATTTTATCCATTTTCTGCAAAGAAAAATATTTTTAATAGTGAAACACGATGGAGGATGGAGTCAGGTGTAGAAGTTCACGCAAGTGAGGAAAGTTCTCTGATTGTCATTCACTAGGGAGTGGCCACAAATGATTCTGTAAATAATGGCTCAATCAGCCTAAAACTTCCGGTCTTAAACCAAGTATCCTCTGGGTAGCCAAAGAAGATCCGTTTTACGGCGAGCTAAAGTGAAAAGGCAAACCATCCCTCCCCATGGCTATGCGCTGGATTTGGGATCCGCCACGTAAAAACACTCTCAATCAAAAAAAAAAAAAATAGCAGCCTCGGAAGAGAAACCCCTCTTTTGATGACGACCACAGCAAACGTAATAAGGACTATGATTGAAGGGCATGCACCTGGGATGTCTGATCCCTTAATTGGGAAGGTACCGCTGCCCAGCTGGTTGATTCCCTCGTGAAACTAAAGGCTAACATCACCGCCGGGCACGAAATGCGGTGGACGAGACAAAAACTGAGGCGAGTAGATCCTTGTGGCATTTACTACAGTGACCATATTAAGAAGAACAAGTTCGGTGTGGGATTAGTGGTGGGAGAGATCCGTCGCCGAGTACTGTCATTCACTCCAGTAGATGAACGTCTAGCTACAATCCGCATCAAAGCGAGGTTCTTCAACATATCGCTGACCTCCTATAAGAGTTTGGAGCGCACCTGCCCCCATCACGATGTCAAAATCGTGCTTGCTGACTTTAACGCCAGGGTGGGCAAAGAAGATATCTTTGGCACAACGATCGATATATTCAGCCTCCTTTATGAAACATCCCAAATTGGTCTGAGGCTGATCGACTTCGCCGGGGCCCGAAATATGTTTATCTGTAGTAGTATTCCAGCACAAGAAAATACATCAAGCTACCTCCCTGTCTCCGGATCGAAAAGCCACCAACCAGATCGATCATGTTAAGCACACCCCCCCTGTGGGCATCCTCTTCTTGTGCCAAGACGAATCCTTGTGTCTCCTACTGTAGTCCCAGCAATTCTGGTGCGCAGTACGGCCTTTATCCATCTACGCACCGGTGCTGCCACATCCCTCTTTTCCAGTGCACTGGCTACACTCCTGTGAAACCTGTTGTCAAAGGCACCTTCGCTGTCCAAGAGGGCGCAAAGCATCTCTTCCCCTCCCTCCAGTGAACTTTCTATCTCCGAGGTAGCCCGCTCTGTATGCATGCTGAGCAGAATTCAAAGGTGCACTCCTCGGCGCCTTCGACCTTATTTCATGGTCTACGATAATTTCCGTAGTTTTCAGTAGGAAAGAAGTTAGACCAATTGGCCTGAAGGATTTAGCCAAAGAATAGTCTTTCTTTCCTACTTTGGGTATGAAGATCATTTTAGCCGTAATCTATAGTTCAGGGATGTACGCCATTTCGAGGCTCTCCCTCAGCAGCTGAACCAGGTGTGGCAGCAGAATCTGCTCCCCCTGTTGTAATAGCGCTGGAAAGAAGCCATCCACTCCCGGAGACTTGAATTTCTCAAACGAGGTCATTGCCTACTTGATCGAATCCGCGGTATATAAGTGCTTTGCGATTATCCAATCCGAGTGGGATGGCCTGTGTTCGATTTCGGGTAGACACTGGTCTTCCCGAATTGTCTCCGGGAAGTGCGCCCGCAGAAGCTCCGTAGTTCTGTCTTCTGCGCTGGTCGTAAATGTCACGTCACTTCTTTTGATTGCTAGTACTGTGTCAGTCTTTCCTTTATCCAGTGCCGTATGCAGCCGAGCCGTTTCTGGTGTGGAGGTGACATTTTCACAGAATCTCCTGAAGCTTGCCTGCCTTGCAGACCTAATCTCCTTATTATATAAGATGAGGTTGCCCCTATATTCTTCCCAGACCCCCGTACGTTAAATAGACTCCGTAATTTTTTCCTGAGATCTCCAAGTTTCGTTGACCACCAGGGACAGTTGCGTCTGTCTGTGGGCACTTTTAGGGGGCAACTGCCACGATACGCGTTAATGATAGACCCGTTCGATAACCTGCTCTCCATTCCTGGGTCTGTAACGCTATTTGCAGCCTGCCCCTCCCTGCTCAATTCCTCACTTGGCATCTCCCTGAAGGTATCCCAGCTTGCCCTCCGTGGGTTGCGTCTAGGGGAGGGTTGTCTGACCTCTACCTTTAGCGCGAATCTTACAATTCTGTGGTCTGACAGGGAGGGCTCAGTTGAAACCCTGCATTGTGAGACCAATCCGTTCGCAGGCTCGTTGCTCAAGGTGATGTCAAGTACCTCTCTCCTGCTTATTGTAATGAATGTGGGTTCACACCCCACATTCTCTATAGCTAAGTTACTGCCTAGTACATACTCTAAAAGAGATTCACTTCTTGCGTTGCAGTTCGTACTGCCCCATTCCACGTGGTGAGCGTTCGCGTCACAGCCGATGATTAGGGGCAGCCTGTACCTCTTGCAGTACACCACCAGTCTTTCCACCACATCTGGGGGTGCAGTGGATACCTCCTCTGGAAAATAGGCTGATGCCAGGACGAAGTCTGTGCCTTCGTAGTCCCTGGCTTTCACCACCAAAAGATCCTGCGTCAGGAACTCTGAAATACAGAAGAATGCAATGTTATTCGTGACCACTATACAGGTTCTAGGTCTCTCGCTAGAGAGATCCCAGATCACGTTGTTGGACTAACCTCTCCTCTGTAGACCAAGGGCTCTTGGCTCAGCAGGATGCCCAGCATATTCGATGTGAACCTGCTCGTTATGACAGACGAAGCTGCCGCTGCGGGATGCAGGTTCACCTGGGCGACTTCCATGTCGGCGGCCACTATAGTAATGGTTCGATGAGGGGCAAATCTTCATCCTCGCCGTCATTCGCACTGCCATCCATCTGGTCTCCTAGCTGGTTCCTGAGTGGAGGGAAGCTCTGCTCCCTGGCCACAGCAACTCTCGTCAGGGACGTCGGAGGCCTCAGTAGGCGTAGCCTGCTCAACCGTGCTCACGCTGGGCTGATTCGCAACCTCAACCACCTGCATACTCTCCACCTCCTAGACCTCCACAGTCGCAGTCTCTTTCGCGTTACTATCGGTTGGTTGATTAGCAGCCTCATCTGTTTCCTTGCTCCCGGGGACTACGGGCTTGTGTGGTCTCATGACCACCGTGCTGAACCTGTAGTACAGGCGGAAGCTCGCTGCTCGGACGTTCTTGAATGACTCGTCATCTATGTACAAGTACAGTCCCCATCCTTTCATATCTCCTTTTTCCTCGACCTTACCCCTGACGACGCGCCAGGCCGAGCTACTGAGGACCCGGTTTGTTTTCTAGACCATACCAAGAGCAAACTCATAAGGCTTGTCTCCACACCGGGGGAGGAACATCGTCATGCTGTGCATGATCGGTAGGTTCTCCGCCCTTCTTGAGCAGTGGACGGGACCCTTCCAGCCCTCCAGCTTTGGTGAAAACTCCCGTGGCCAGTTAGCGGACGTCTCGTCCTTTCAGTCTACTTGCAACATATCTCCTTTGAACTCCACCCCAAGGAAGGACTCCGCGTATTCATTCCCTCTGAATACTTCTTCCAGGAGGAGGTCCTGGAGAACGGTAAGCTCCTCCGACTTCAGCGCCTCCTCCGGTAAGTTTTGAGGCAGTACAGCCATGCGCCGCTCCTCCTCCACCCGGGAGGAACCGGTGCGAGTGGTTGCCCTCCGGCTGTTCTCAGGGTTGTACTTACCGGGCCACGGTTACTAGCCCCGCTGCCTGGAGCACGAACAAATGCGGTCCTTCCACGCACCTGTTGTTGTGCTTTAACTGCTATTGAGCAGGGTGCCGAAGTGTTCTCTCTATAATTTTAGTATGCTCTGGACATCAGTCAATAGATCACCTCTTAGTGTTCTACAAATAATTGTTCCGGTCTTAAAACCTTCCGTTAACCGCCGCATCTTTTCGTAGAAATTTTGAGCATTACTTCTGTCAATTCGCTTGTCAAGATCTTCGTACTCCCGCATTTCGTCCTCTCTCTTTTTATACTCTCGCAACAAAGTTGCTAAGGAGAGTATTATAGTTTTGTTCACATAACGGTTGTTTGTAAGTTCTAAAACTAAAAGAGTCAGATATAGGGTTATATATACCAAAGTGATCAGGGTGACGAGTAGAGTTGAAATCCGGATGTCGTCTGTCCGTCCGTCCGTCCGTCCGTCCGTGCAAGCTGTAACTTGAGTAAAAATTGAGATATCGTGATGAAACTTGGTACACGTATTTATTGGCTCCATAAGAAGGTTAGGTTCGAAGATAGGCTAAATCAGCGCACTGCCACGCCCACAAAATGGCGAAAACCGAAAACCTATAAAGTGTCATAACTAAGCCATAAATAAAAATATTAAAGTAAAATTTGGCACAAAGGATCGCATTAAGGAGGGGCATATGTGGACGTAATTTTTTTCGAAAAGTGGGCGTGGCCCCGCACCTACTAAGTTTTTTGTACATATCTCGGAAACTACTACAGCTATGTCAACCAAACTCTACAGAGTTGTTTTCTTCAGGCATTTCCATATACAGTTCAAAAATGGAAGAAATCGGATAATAACCACGCCCACCTCCCATACAAAGGTTATGTTGAAAATCACTAAAAGTGCGTTAACCGACTAACAAAAAACGTCAGAAACACTAAATTTTACGGAAGAAATGGTAGAAAGAAGTTGCATCCAGGCTTTTTTTAAACATTGAAAATGGGCGTGGCGTCGCCCACTTATGGACCAAAAACCATATCTCAGGAACTACTCCACCGATTTCAATGAAATTCGGTATATAATATTTTCTTAACATCCTGATGACGTGTACGAAATATGGGTGAAATCGGTTTATAACTACGCCTTCTTCCAATATAACGCTATTTTGAATTCCATCTGATGCCTTCTCTGTATAATATATGTGTACATTAGGAACCAATGATGATAGCGGAATAAAACTTTACACAAATACGGTATTTGAAAAATTTGTAAATGACGGATAATGAAATCTCAATTATCACTTTATCATGCGAGAATATAAAATGTTCGGTGACACCCGAACTTAGCCCTTCCTTACTTGTTTTGTATGCAAATGAGAGGCACCGAGGACTAAACATTCGGTACCTAGCGGCTTGAACAGTTTTTATTGATTTGTGTGCGGGAAACTGAACGAATCAAGTGGAATTTCATCAACTAAAAATTGTTTTATGTCCTATTTCATTTTGAGAATCGGATAGACTAAAATCGGCAAGATTTTATTTGGAAGTGGTTTTATATGTAAAATAGACAATACAATCTTTCCCAATTAGACTTTAAAAAATGACTTGCGCATTTTTTATACCAAATGACATTCTCAATAATTCGATGTAACCATTTTCGGTAGAAAATACTGTTTTTTTATATATCTATGGGATTTATTTATATTTGGTGGAAGGCTTGCGGTCCATCAATTGTCCTGAAATATAAACATGTACTTATCTTCTCCAGTATATTGTCCATATTTGAAATGGGGTACTTGTCATTCACAGTGATATTGCGGTAGCATTTTAGGCGCCAACTTAATCGATGTCTAGAGAAATATTGTAAGAAAAAATATTTTTCGTTTTAGCATATATTTCATCTTTTTGTTATAGATTGGATTTTCGTGAATAGTTTTAGTTTTGTAAGTAATTGTAAATTTCTCACCTTCCTTGTAAAATAAAGTTTTGTGTTGTTCCAGCAATTCATTCAATGTTTGCTATTCTTTAATACTTAAATCTCCAAGCTTAATAATCTTAATAAACTCGTAATAATTCGGTCGTTGCGCGTGTTGTGTGGCACCTAGCCCCGTCTTGTTGGAACCAGATGTTTTCAAGATCAACTTAGGTTGAGTTATCATCTGTCTATACCGCTGTTGTTGTTTTTTAACGGTATATCAATCCCCGTTAGGATGATACGTGTTATCCAGGTTGTCGTCGACGTCATCTAGCGGGAGACCTAGGAAACGTCCTGTTTCGACGGGTTTGAAACAAAGGGAAAGGTGTGTTAGATGAGTGGGTTTGGTAGGGCATGCAAAGAGGTGGCCAGTGTGCGGAGACTCATTGCATGCAGTACATACATACATATATTGGATATGTCCGGGTCAATTCTGGGTAAGTACGACTTTAACCTGCTACAGTGTACAGAACGAAGCTACGCTAGGGTCACTTGCATGATTTGACCCCAAGAATGCCATTCACTGGAAGGGAGTTGGTGAAGGTGTTGATAGCTCGACTGTGAATGGTTAGTTGCGTCCGAAGACCGGTCGGCGTCGATGTCGTCGACGTAGTTAAGGAAAGACCTCTTGATGTTCCTAGGAGGTAGTTCCGCTCCAAGCAGGTGGCTGCAAGGGCGATTTCTACGAAAACATCCTAGCAGGAACTGCTTGGAGAGGAGTTCTTTATGCTCCTTCACTAGGAGCATAACCGTCTCACTGTGTAGGTGTACGATGTGAGACATCAAGAGGCACCCTGTCGTGGTCCGGAGTGCAGTGCTCCGACAGGTCTGAAATTTCCTCATCTGCGTACCACTGCATCCAGGTGACCATCTTGGTGCGACGTTATTGAGGACTGGCCGACCGATTGCCTTGTATGTTGCCAAAAAGTGTTATGTTCCGTGCAGTGAGGAAACGAGAAAGGTCGGAGAGGTAGTTGTTTAATTCTGAACACATGCCATCGACGTCAAGTTATTCGCTGTGGGAGTTTCGAGATGTAGAAGTTAAACAGTAGCGGGGAGAGGACACCACCCTGCGGAACCCCCTGTTTAATTCTTCTCAGTTTAGATGTTTCACTTCGAAATAGTACGGGTGATTGTCGACCACTCAGGTAGTTCATGGTCCACCTCTTCAGTCCTGGAGAAAGCGTAGTTTGTTCGATGTCCTGCAGCAGGGTTGTGTGATTGACAGTGTCAAAAGCTTTTGACAAGTTCAACATTTCTGGTTAAGGTCGCGAACTATCTGGGCGTTTATGACGCTAAGTTCTGTGGTGGTGGCTGGCTAGGCTCAGGCGGTGAGCTTCAAGTGTCTCACTTCTGTCTATACTGCTCTCCATTGGCAGTAACGGTGTCACCATCTTCATTTCAGAAATACGAACCAATAATTCCTCCAGACCAAAAGCCACACCAAGCCGTCAATTTAGAAAAATAGAGAATGCTTTATGAATTGTCTTCGCACCAAAATCGCCAGTTTTGTTTATTCTCCGCACCACTCAGATGAAAGTGATCCTCATCGGAGAAGATGATTTGCTTAAAAAAGTGTTATCATTTTTAAGTTGTTCCAAGGCAAAATCAGAAAATTCACGTTGTTTACATTGGTCCAATGGCTTCGGATGCAAATACAAATCCTTTTTCAAAATCCGTCAGGTTGTGGCTTGAGACAGTCGCAATTCTTGAGAACATCTTCGAATCGACAAATTCCGGTCTTAAACAACACTTGCCTTAACGGAAGTAATATTTTTATTACTTCAGACAGTTCTTTGTTCTATTTGCCACTCGAACATTATTGATGAAAATGTAATCCTGATAGAAAACACAGTTTAATAAAGGAGTGCAAAATCACATCTAACGTAAAATAAGAATGCAAATCTTTCGCTTTGTGGTGCTGAATTAGGTTGGGGTCGACTCGGCTAAATGCTGTCCTCGAGCAATATCTTTTTTGGTGGCATAAAAAGTGTTTCGATATGTTTAGTAGTAGCAAACTAAATTATAATACTTGTAAATGCAATAAATTTTATTCAGCATATTTCCCTTCAAGAGGGCAGACTGCGACTTTTTGATAAAAATTTTTTTAGTACGATTGACCTTTGCTTCTTTTTCGTCGATTACCTCTTTATGCGACGAAAATTTCTTCCATTCTTTTGAGATCTGAGAACAGGAAGTAGTCGCAGAGGGCCAGCTCTGGAGAATACGGTAGATGCGGAAGCAATACGAAAATCAATTTTTGCAATCATTTTCACTGACTTGTGCACGGTACATTGTCTTGATTGGTTTTTCGGCACTTTCGTCCTTTAAAAGGCCCAATACCGCTCTTGGGTTTTTCGCTGTTGAATTTCAGTAAAAACTATTCCATGAGCATCCCAAAATACAGACGCAATATCCTTGGCAGCCGACTGTTGCAAGACATCAAAACCGACCGCTCTAGAATCGAGCCGTAGCCCTGCTCCCATCGCAGCGTCATCCCGGTTTTAGCTTAAATTCGTTCCAACACTTCTTCTTCTTAATTGGCGTAGACACCGCGTACGCG
This sequence comes from Bactrocera neohumeralis, assembly GCF_024586455.1. Classification (NCBI taxonomy): domain Eukaryota; kingdom Metazoa; phylum Arthropoda; class Insecta; order Diptera; family Tephritidae; genus Bactrocera; species Bactrocera neohumeralis. The sequence continues at coordinate 2,473 of NW_026089679.1, read as the reverse complement.
ATTATAGCCGAGTTAACAACAGCGCGCCAGTCGTTTCTTCTTTTCGCTACGTGGCGCCAATTGGATATTCCAAGCGAAGCCAGGTCCTTCTCCACTTGGTCCTTCCAACGGAGTGGAGGTCTTCCTCTTCCTCTGCTTCCCCCGGCGGGTATTGCGTCGAATACTTTCAGAGCTGGAGTGTTTTCATCCATCCGGACAACATGACCTAGCCAGCGTAGCCGCTGTCTTTTAATTCGCTGAACTATGTCAATGTCGTCGTATATCTCGTACAGCTCATCGTTCAATCGAATGTGATATTCGCCGTGGCCAATGCGCAAAGGACCATAAATCTTTCGCAGAATTTTTCTCTCGAAAACTCGTAACGTCGACTCATCGGTTGCTGTCATCGCCCAAGCCTCTGCACCATACAGCAGGACGGGAATTATGAGCGACTTATAGAGTTTAGTTTTTGTTTGTCGAGAGAGGACTTTACTTTTCAATTGCCTACTCAGTCCGAAGTAGCACCTGTTGGCAAGAGCAATCCTGCGCTGGATTTCCAGGCTTACATTGTTTGTGGTGTTTACGCTGGTTCCAAGATAGACGAAATTATCTACAACTTCAAAGTTATGACTATCAACAGTGACGTGAGAGCCAAGTCGCGAGTGCGACGACTGTTTGTTTGATGACAGGAGATATTTCGTCTTGCCCTCGTTCACTGCCAGACCCATTTTCTGTGCTTCCTTGTCCAGCCTGGAGAAAGCAGAACTAACGGCGCGGGTGTTGAGGCCGATGATATCAATATCGTCGGCATACGCCAGCAGCTGTACACTCTTATAGAAGATTGTACCTTCTCTATTTAGTTCTGCAGCTTGAACTATTTTCTCCAGAAGCAGGTTGAAAAGTCGCACGATAGGGAGTTACCTTGTCTGAAACCTCGTTTGGTATCGAACGGTTCGGAGAGGTCCTTCCCGATCCTGACGGAGCTTTTCGTGTTGCTCAGCGTCAGTTTACACAGCCGTATAAGTTTTGCGGGGATACCAAATTCAGACATCGCGGCATAGAGGCAGTTCCTTTTCGTGCTGTCGAAAGCAGCTTTGAAATCGACGAAGAGGTGGTGTGTGTCGATTCTCCTTTCACGGGTCTTTTCCAAGATTTGGCGCATGGTGAATATCTGGTCGGTTGTTGATTTACCAGGTCTGAAGCCACACTGATAAGGTCCAATCAGTTTGTTGACGGTGGGCTTTAATCTTTCACACAATACTCTCGATAGAACCTTATATGCGATGTTGAGGAGGCTAATCCCACGGTAGTTGGCGCAGATTGTGTTGTCGCCTTTTTTATGGATTGGGCATAGCACACTTAAATACCAATCGTTGGGCATGCTTTCGTCCGACCATATTCTACAAAGAAGCTGATGCATGCTCCTTATCAGTTCTTCGCCGCCGTGTTTGAATAGCTCGGCCGGCAATCCATCGGCCGCCGCCGCTTTGTTGTCCTTTAGGCGGGTAATTGCTATTCGAACTTCTTCATGGTCGGGCAATGGAACGTCTGCTCCATCGTCATCGATTGGGGAATCGGGTTCGCCTTCTCCTGGCGTTGTGCGTTCACTGCCATTCAGCAGGCTGGAGAAGTGTTCCTTCCATAATTTAAGTATGCTCTGGGCATCGGTCACTAGATCACCTTTGGGGGTTCTACAAGAGTATGCTCCGGTCTTGAAACCTTCTGTAAGCCGCCGCATTTTTCGTAGAATTTTCGAGCATTACCCCTGTCGGCCAGCTTATCAAGCTCTTCGTACTCACGCATTTCAGCCTCTTTCTTTTTCTGTCTACAAATGCGTCTCGCTTCCCTTTTCAACTCTCGGTATCTATCCCATACCGCACGTGTTGTGGTCGATCGTAACGTTGCGAGGTAGGCAGCCTGTTTTCTTTCCGGTGCGGCACGGCACTCCTCGTCGTACCAGCTGTTCTTTTGTACTTTCCGAAAACCATTGGCTTCGGTTGCAGCTGAACGTAAGGAATTTGAAATGCCGTCCCACAGTTCCCCTATACCGAGTTGTTGACGAGTGCTCTCAGAGAGCAGGAGTGCAAGCCGAGTAGAAAATCGTTCGGCTGTCTGTTGTGATCGCAGCTTCTCGACGTCGAACCTTCCTTGTGTTTGTTGGCGTGCGTTTTTTGCTGCACAGAGGCGGGTGGGGATCTTGGCTGCAACAAGATAGTGATCCGAGTCGATGTTAGGACCTCGGAACGCACGCACATCTAAAACACTGGAGACGTGTCTTCCGTCTTTCACAACATGATCGATCTTGTTGGTAGTTTTTCGATCCGGAGACAGCCAGGTAGCTTGATGAATCTTTTTATGCTGGAATCTAGTACTACAGATAATCATATTTCGGACCCCGGCGAAGTCAATCAGCCTCAACCCATTTGGGGAAGTTTCGTCGTGGAGGCTGGATTTACCGACCGTAGTGCCAAAAATACCTTCGTTGCCTACCCTG
>NW_026089678.1:0-35153 GCF_024586455.1 Bactrocera neohumeralis | reverse complement strand
ATTTAACATTTTTAAGTTATTTTACCTTCTTCATCTTACTGAAGTTGACATAAAGCCATAACTGCAGTGCATTTGGAAGAATTCGACAATCTTATATTCAGGTATAAAGTCGATTTTCTTGCATATACACATTAAGCAGTCGATATTGAATTGCTTTAAATCATTAATTTAACATATTTAAGTTATTTACCTTCTTCATCTTACTGAAGTTGACATAAAGCCATAACGCAGTGCATTTGGAAGAATTCGACAATCTTATATTCAGGTATAAAGTCGATTTTCTTGTATATACACATTTAGCAGTCGATATTGAGTTGCCTTAAATCATTATTTAACATATTTAAATTAATTTACATAACTGCAGAGCATTTGGAAGAATTCGACAATCTTCTATTCAGGTATAAAGTCGATTTTCTTGTATATACACATTTAGCAGCCGATATTGAATTGCCTTAAATCATTAATTTAACATAATTAAGTTAATTTACCTTTTCATCTTACTGAAGTTGACATAAAGCCATAACGGCAGTGCATTTGGAAGAATTCGACAATCTTATATTCAGGTATAAAGTCGATTTTCTTGTATATACACATTTAGCAGTCGATATTGAGTTGCTTTAAATCATTAATTTAACATATTTAAGTTAATTTACCTTCTTCATCTTACTGAAGTTGACATAAAGCCATAACGGCAGTGCATTTGGAAGAATTCGATAATCTTATATTCAGGTATAAAGTCGATTTTCTTGTATATACACATTTAGCAGTCGATATTGAGTTGCTTTAAATCATTAATTTAACATCTTTAAGTTAATTTACCTTCTTCATCTTACTGAAGTTGACATAAAGCCATAACGGCAGTGCATTTGGAAGAATTCGACAATCTTGTATTCAGGTATAAAGTCGATTTTCTTGTATATACACATTTAGCAGTCGATATTGAGTTGCTTTAAATCATTAATTTAACATCTTTAAGTTAATTTACCTTCTTCATCTTACTGAAGTTGACATAAAGCCATAACGGCAGTGCATTTGGAAGAATTCGATAATCTTATATTCAGGTATAAAGTCGATTTTCTTGTATATACACATTTAGCAGTCGATATTGAGTTGCTTTAAATCATTAATTTAACATCTTTAAGTTAATTTACCTTCTTCATCTTACTGAAGTTGACATAAAGCCATAACGGCAGTGCATTTGGAAGAATTCGACAATCTTATATTCAGGTATAAAGTCGATTTTCTTGTATATACACATTTAGCAGTCGATATTGAGTTGCTTTAAATCATTAATTTAACATCTTTAAGTTAATTTACCTTCTTCATCTTACTGAAGTTGACATAAAGCCATAACGGCAGTGCATTTGGAAGAATTCGACAATCATATTCAGGTATAAAGTCGATTTTCTTGTATATACACATTTAGCAGTCGATATTGAGTTGCTTTAAATCATTAATTTAACATCTTTAAGTTAATTTACCTTCTTCATCTTACTGAAGTTGACATAAAGCCATAACGGCAGTGCATTTGGAAGAATTCGATAATCTTATATTCAGGTAAAAAGTCGATTTTCTTGTATATACACATTTAGCAGTCGATATTGAGTTGCTTTAAATCATTAATTTAACATCTTTAAGTTAATTTACCTTCTTCATCTTACTGAAGTTGACATAAAGCCATAACGGCAGTGCATTTGGAAGAATTCGACAATCTCATATTCAGGTATAAAGTCGATTTTCTTGTATATACACATTAAGCAGTCGATATTGAGTTGCTTTGAGTCATTAATTTAACATCTTTAAGTTAACAAATCTTCTTCAGCTTACTGAAGTTGACATAGAGCCATAACGGCAGTGCATTTGGAAGAATTCGACAATCTTATATTCAGGTATAAAGTCGATTTTCTTGTATATACACATTTAGCAGTCGATATTGAATTGCCGCAAATCATTAATTTAACATAATTAAGTTAATTTACTTTCCTCATCTTACTGAAGTTGACATAAAGCCATAACGGCAGTGCATTTGGAAGAATTCGACAATCTTATATTCAGGTATAAAGTCGATTTTCTTGTATATACACATTTAGCAGTCGATATTGAGTTGCTTTAAATCATTAATTTAACATCTTTAAGTTAATTTACCTTCTTCATCTTACTGAAGTTGACATAAAGCCATAACGGCAGTGCATTTGGAAGAATTCGATAATCTTATATTCAGGTATAAAGTCGATTTTCTTGTATATACACATTTAGCAGTCGATATTGAGTTGCTTTAAATCATTAATTTAACATCTTTAAGTTAATTTACCTTCTTCATCTTACTGAAGTTGACATAAAGCCATAACGGCAGTGCATTTGGAAGAATTCGATTATCTCATATTCAGGTATAAAGTCCATTTTCTTGTATATACACATTAAGCAGTCGATATTGAGTTGCTTTAAATCATTAATTTAACATCTTTAAGTTAATTTACCTTCTTCATCTTACTGAAGTTGACATAAAGCCATAACGGCAGTGCATTTGGAAGAATTCGACAATCCTATATTCAGGTATAAAGTCGATTTTCTTGTATATACACATTTAGCAGTCGATATTGAATTGCCTTAAATCATTAATTTAACATAATTAAGTTAATTTACCTTTTTCACCTTCCTGAAGTGGACATAAAGCCATAACGGCAGTGCATTTGGAAGAATTCGACAATCTTATATTCAGGTAAAAAGTCGATTTTCTTGTATATACACATTTAGCAGTCGATATTGAGTTGCTTTAAATCATTAATTTAACATATTTAAGTTAATTTACCTTCTTCATCTTACTGAAGTTGACATAAAGCCATAACGGCAGTGCATTTGGAAGAATTCGATAATCTTATATTCAGGTAAAAAGTCGATTTTCTTGTATATACACCTTTAGCAGTCGATATTGAGTTGCTTGAAATCATTAATTTAATATCTTTAAGTTAATTTACCTTCTTCATCTTACCGAAGTTGACATAAAGCCATAACAGCAGAGCATTTGGAAGAATTCGACAATCTTGTATTCAGGTATAAAGTCGATTTTCTTGTATATACACATTTAGCAGCCGATATTGAATTGCCTTAAATCATTAATTTAACATAATTAAGTTAATTTACCTTTTTCATCTTACTGAAGTGGACATAAAGCCATAACGGCAGTGCATTTGGAAGAATTCCACAATCTTATATTAAGGTATAAAGTCGATTTTCTTGTAAATACACATTAAGCAGTCGATATTGAGTTGCTTTAAATCATTAATTTAACATCTTTAAGTTAATTTACCTTCTTCATCTTACTGAAGTTGACATAAAGCCATAACGGCAGAGCATTTGGAAGAATTCGATAATCTTATATTCAGGTATAAAGTCGATTTTCTTGTATATACACATTTAGCAGTCGATATTGAGTTGCTTGAAATCATTAATTTAACATCTTTAAGTTAATTTACCTTCTTCATCTTACTGAAGTTGACATAAAGCCATAACGGCAGTGCATTTGGAAGAATTCGACAATCTTATATTCAGGTATAAAGTCGATTTTCTTGTATATACACATTTAGCAGTCGATATTGAGTTGCCTTAAATCATTAATTTAACATAATTAAGTTAATTTACTTTCTTCATCTTACTGAAGTTGACATAAAGCCATAACGGCAGTGTATTTGGAAGAATTCGACAATCTTATATTCAAGTATAAAGTCGATTTTCTTGAATATACACATTCAGCAATCGATATTGAGTTGCTTCAAATCATTAATTTAACATATTTAAGTTAACAAACCTTCCTTATCTTACTGAAGTTGACATAAAGCCATAACGGCAGTGCATTTGGAAGAATTCGACAATCTTATATTCAGGTATAAAGTCGATTTTCTTGTATATACACATTTAGCAGTCGATATTGAGTTGTTTAAATCATTAATTTAACATATTTAAGTTAATTTACCTTCTTCATCTTACTGAAGTTGACATAAAGCCATAACGGCAGTGCATTTGGAAGAATTCGACAATCTTATTTCAGGTATAAAGTCGATTTTCTTGTATATACACATTTAGCAGTCGATATTGAGTTGCTTTAAATCATTAATTTAACATATTTAAGTTAATTTACCTTCTTCATCTTACTGAAGTTGACATAAAGCCATAACGGCAGTGCATTTGGAAGAATTCGACAATCTTATATTCAGGTATAAAGTCGATTTTCTTGTATATACACATTTAGCAGTCGATATTGAGTTGCTTTAAATCATTAATTTAACATCTTTAAGTTAATTTACCTTCTTCATCTTACTGAAGTTGACATAAAGCCATAACGGCAGTGCATTTGGAAGAATTCGACAATCTTATATTCAGGTATAAAGTCGATTTTCTTGTATATACACATTTAGCAGTCGATATTGAGTTGCTTTAAATCATTAATTTAACATAATTAAGTTAATTTACCTTCTTCATCTTACTGAAGTTGACATAAAGCCATAACGGCAGTGCATTTGGAAGAATTCGACAATCTTATATTCAGGTATAAAGTCGATTTTCTTGTATATACACATTTAGCAGTCGATATTGAGTTGCTTTAAATCATTAATTTAACATCTTTAAGTTAATTTACCTTCTTCATCTTACTGAAGTTGACATAAAGCCATAACGGCAGTGCATTTGGAAGAATTCGACAATCTTATATTCAGGTATAAAGTCGATTTTCTTGTATATACACATTTAGCAGTCGATATTGAGTTGCTTTAAATCATTAATTTAACATCTTTAAGTTAATTTACCTTCTTCATCTTACTGAAGTTGACATAAAGCCATAACGGCAGTGCATTTGGAAGAATTCGACAATCTTATATTCAGGTATAAAGTCGATTTTCTTGTATATACACATTTAGCAGTCGATATTGAGTTGCTTTAAATCATTAATTTAACATAATTAAGTTAATTTACCTTCTTCATCTTACTGAAGTTGACATAAAGCCATAACGGCAGTGCATTTGGAAGAATTCGACAATCTTATATTCAGGTATAAAGTCCATTTTCTTGTATATACACATTAAGCAGTCGATATTGAGTTGCTTTAAATCATTAATTTAACATCTTTAAGTTAATTTACCTTCTTCATCTTACTGAAGTTGACATAAAGCCATAACGGCAGTGCATTTGGAAGAATTCGACAATCTTATATTCAGGTATAAAGTCGATTTTCTTGTATATACACATTTAGCAGTCGATATTGAGTTGCTTTAATCATTAATTTAACATCTTTAAGTTAATTTACCTTCTTCATCTTACTGAAGTTGACATAAAGCCATAACGGCAGTGCATTTGGAAGAATTCGACAATCTTATATTCAGGTATAAAGTCGATTTTCTTGTATATACACATTTAGCAGTCGATATTGAGTTGCTTTAAATCATTAATTTAACATCTTTAAGTTAATTTACCTTCTTCATCTTACTGAAGTTGACATAAAGCCATAACGGCAGTGCATTTGGAAGAATTCGACAATCTTATATTCAGGTATAAAGTCGATTTTCTTGTATATACACATTTAGCAGTCGATATTGAATTGCTTTAAATCATTAATTTAACATAATTAAGTTAATTTACCTTTTTCATCTTACTGAAGTTGACATAAAGCCATAACGGCAGTGCATTTGGAAGAATTCGACAATCTTATATTCAGGTATAAAGTCGATTTTCTTGTATATACACATTTAGCAGTCGATATTGAGTTGCTTTAAATCATTAATTTAACATCTTTAAGTTAATTTACTTCTTCATCTTACTGAAGTTGACATAAAGCCATAACGGCAGTGCATTTGGAAGAATTCGACAATCTTATATTCAGGTATAAAGTCGATTTTCTTGTATATACACATTTAGCAGTCGATATTGAGTTGCTTTAAATCATTAATTTAACATCTTTAAGTTAATTTACCTTCTTCATCTTACTGAAGTTGACATAAAGCCATAACGGCAGTGCATTTGGAAGAATTCGACAATCTTATATTCAGGTATAAAGTCGATTTTCTTGTATATACACATTTAGCAGTCGATATTGAGTTGCTTTAAATCATTAATTTAACATCTTTAAGTTAATTTACCTTCTTCATCTTACTGAAGTTGACATAAAGCCATAACGGCAGTGCATTTGGAAGAATTCGACAATCTTATATTCAGGTATAAAGTCGATTTTCTTGTATATACACATTTAGCAGTCGATATTGAGTTGCTTTAAATCATTAATTTAACATAATTAAGTTAATTTACCTTCTTCATCTTACTGAAGTTGACATAAAGCCATAACGGCAGTGCATTTGGAAGAATTCGACAATCTTATATTCAGGTATAAAGTCGATTTTCTTGTATATACACATTAAGCAGTCGATATTGAGTTGCTTTAAATCATTTTATTTAACATCTTTAAGTTAATTTACCTTCTTCATCTTACTGAAGTTGACATAAAGCCATAACGGCAGAGCATTTGGAAGAATTCGATAATCTTATATTCAGGTAAAAAGTCGATTTTCTTGTATATATACATTTAGCAGTCGATATTGAGTTGCTTTAAATCATTAATTTAACATCTTTAAGTTAATTTACCTTCTTCATCTTACTGAAGTTGACATAAAGCCATAACGGCAGTGCATTTGGAAGAATTCGACAATCTTATATTCAGGTATAAAGTCGATTTTCTTGTATATACACATTAAGCAGTCGATATTGAGTTGCTTTAAATCATTAATTTAACATCTTTAAGTTAATTTACCTTCTTCATCTTACTGAAGTTGACATAAAGCCATAACGGCAGTGCATTTGGAAGAATTCGACAATCTTATATTCAGGTATAAAGTCGATTTTCTTGTATATACACATTTAGCAGTCGATATTGAGTTGCTTTAAATCATTAATTTAACATATTTAAGTTAATTTACCTTCTTCATCTTACTGAAGTTGACATAAAGCCATAACGGCAGTGCATTTGGAAGAATTCGACAATCTTATATTCAGGTATAAAGTCGATTTTCTTGTATATACACATTTAGCAGTCGATATTGAGTTGCTTTAAATCATTAATTTAACATCTTTAAGTTAATTTACCTTCTTCATCTTACTGAAGTTGACATAAAGCCATAACGGCAGTGCATTTGGAAGAATTCGACAATCTTATATTCAGGTAAAAAGTCGATTTTCTTGTATATACACATTTAGCAGTCGATATTGAGTTGCTTGAAATCATTAATTTAACATCTTTAAGTTAATTTACCTTCTTCATCTTACTGAAGTTGACATAAAGCCATAACGGCAGTGCATTTGGAAGAATTCGACAATCTTATATTCAGGTATAAAGTCGATTTTCTTGTATATACACATTTAGCAGCCGATATTGAGTTGCTTTAAATCATTAATTTAACATCTTTAAGTTAATTTACCTTCTTCATCTTACTGAAGTTGACATAAAGCCATAACGGCAGTGCATTTGGAAGAATTCGACAATCTTATATTCAGGTATAAAGTCGATTTTCTTGTATATACACATTTAGCAGTCGATATTGAGTTGCTTTAAATCATTAATTTAACATCTTTAAGTTAATTTACCTTCTTCATCTTACTGAAGTTGACATAAAGCCATAACGGCAGAGCATTTGGAAGAATTCGACAATCTTATATTCAGGTATAAAGTCGATTTTCTTGTATATACACATTTAGCAGTCGATATTGAGTTGCTTTAAATCATTAATTTAACATCTTTAAGTTAATTTACCTTCTTCATCTTACTGAAGTTGACATAAAGCCATAACGGCAGTGCATTTGGAAGAATTCGACAATCTTATATTCAGGTATAAAGTCGATTTTCTTGTATATACACATTTAGCAGTCGATATTGAGTTGCTTAAATCATTAATTTAACATATTAAGTTAATTTACCTTTTTCATCTTACTGAAGTTGACATAAAGCCATAACGGCAGTGCATTTGGAAGAATTCGACAATCTTATATTCAGGTATAAAGTCGATTTTCTTGTATATACACATTTAGCAGTCGATATTGAGTTGCTTTAAATCATTAATTTAACATCTTTAAGTTAATTTACCTTCTTCATCTTACTGAAGTTGACATAAAGCCATAACGGCAGTGCATTTGGAAGAATTCGACAATCTTATATTCAGGTATAAAGTCGATTTTCTTGTATATACACATTTAGCAGTCGATATTGAGTTGCTTTAAATCATTAATTTAACATTTTAAGTTAATTTACATCATTTAAAGTTAATAAACCTTCTTCATCTTACAATCTTATATTCAGTTGATTTTCTTGTATATACATAAAGCCATAACGGCAGTGCATTTGGAAGAATTCGACAATCTTATATTCAGGTATAAAGTCGATTTTTTTAACTGTATATACACATTTTAGCAGTCGATATTGAGCTGCTTCAAAGCATTACTTTAACATCTTTAAGTTAATTTACCTTCTTCATCTTACTCAAGTTGACATAAAGCCATAACGGCAGTGCATTTGGAAGAATTCGACAATCTTATATTCAGGTATAAAGTCGATTTTCTTGTATATACACATTTAGCAGTCGATATTGAGTTGCTTTAAATCATTAATTTAACATCTTTAAGTTAATTTACCTTCTTCATCTTACTGAAGTTGACATAAAGCCATAACGGCAGAGCATTTGGAAGAATTCGACAATCTTATATTCAGGTATAAAGTCGATTTTCTTGTATATACACATTTAGCAGCCGATATTGAATTGCCTTAAATCATTAATTTAACATAATTAAGTTAATTTACCTTTTTCATCTTACTGAAGTTGACATAAAGCCATAACGGCAGTGCATTTGGAAGAATTCGACAATCTTATATTCAGGTATAAAGTCGATTTTCTTGTATATACACATTTAGCAGTCGATATTGAGTTGCTTTAAATCATTAATTTAACATCTTTAAGTTAATTTACCTTCTTCATCTTACTGAAGTTGACATAAAGCCATAACGGCAGTGCATTTGGAAGAATTCGACAATCTTATATTCAGGTATAAAGTCGATTTTCTTGTATATACACATTTAGCAGTCGATATTGAGTTGCTTTAAATCATTAATTTAACATCTTTAAGTTAATTTACCTTCTTCATCTTACTGAAGTTGACATAAAGCCATAACGGCAGTGCATTTGGAAGAATTCGACAATCTTATATTCAGGTATAAAGTCGATTTTCTTGTATATACACATTTAGCAGTCGATATTGAGTTGCTTTAAATCATTAATTTAACATATTTAAGTTAATTTACCTTTTTCATCTTACTGAAGTTGACATAAAGCCATAACGGCAGTGCATTTGGAAGAATTCGACAATCTTATATTCAGGTATAAAGTCGATTTTCTTGTATATACACATTTAGCAGTCGATATTGAGTTGCTTTAAATCATTAATTTAACATCTTTAAGTTAATTTACCTTCTTCATCTTACTGAAGTTGACATAAAGCCATAACGGCAGAGCATTTGGAAGAATTCGACAATCTAATATAAAGTCGATTTTCTTGTATATACACATTTCGTAGCCGATATTGAATTGCTTTAAATCATTAATTTAACATCTTTAAGTTAATTTACCTTCTTCATCTTACTGAAGTTGACATAAAGCCATAACGGCAGTGCATTTGGAAGAATTCGACAATCTTATATTCAGGTATAAAGTCGATTTTCTTTATATATACACATTTAGCAGTCGATATTGAGTTGCTTTAAATCATTAATTTAACATCTTTAAGTTAATTTACCTTCTTCATCTTACTGAAGTTGACATAAAGCCATAACGGCAGTGCATTTGGAAGAATTCGACAATCTTATATTCAGGTATAAAGTCGATTTTCTTGTATATACACATTTAGCAGTCGATATTGAGTTGCTTTAAATCATTAATTTAACATCTTTAAGTTAATTTACCTTCTTCATCTTACTGAAGTTGACATAAAGCCATAACGGCAGTGCATTTGGAAGAATTCGACAATCTTATATTCAGGTATAAAGTCGATTTTCTTGTATATACACATTTAGCAGTCGATATTGAGTTGCTTTAAATCATTAATTTAACATCTTTAAGTTAATTTACCTTCTTCATCTTACTGAAGTTGACATAAAGCCATAACGGCAGTGCATTTGGAAGAATTCGACAATCTTATATTCAGGTATAAAGTCGATTTTCTTGTATATACACATTTAGCAGTCGATATTGAGTTGCTTTAAATCATTAATTTAACATATTTAAGTTAATTTACCTTCTTCATCTTACTGAAGTTGACATAAAGCCATAACGGCAGTGCATTTGGAAGAATTCGACAATCTTATATTCAGGTATAAAGTCGATTTTCTTGTATATACACATTTAGCAGTCGATATTGAGTTGCTTTAAATCATTAATTTAACATATTTAAGTTAATTTACCTTCTTCATCTTACTGAAGTTGACATAAAGCCATAACGGCAGTGCATTTGGAAGAATTCGACAATCTTATATTCAGGTATAAAGTCGATTTTCTTGTATATACACATTTAGCAGTCGATATTGAGTTGCTTTAAATCATTAATTTAACATCTTTAAGTTAATTTACCTTCTTCATCTTACTGAAGTTGACATAAAGCCATAACGGCAGTGCATTTGGAAGAATTCGACAATCTTATATTCAGGTATAAAGTCGATTTTCTTGTATATACACATTTAGCAGTCGATATTGAGTTGCTTTAAATCATTAATTTAACATCTTTAAGTTAATTTACCTTCTTCATCTTACTGAAGTTGACATAAAGCCATAACGGCAGTGCATTTGGAAGAATTCGACAATCTTATATTCAGGTATAAAGTCGATTTTCTTGTATATACACATTTAGCAGTCGATATTGAATTGCTTTAAATCATTAATTTAACATAATTTAAGTTAATTTACCTTCTTCATCTTACTGAAGTTGACATAAAGCCATAACGGCAGTGCATTTGGAAGAATTCGACAATCTTATATTCAGGTATAAAGTCGATTTTCTTGTATATACACATTTAGCAGTCGATATTGAGTTGCTTTAAATCATTAATTTAACATCTTTAAGTTAATTTACCTTCTTCATCTTACTGAAGTTGACATAAAGCCATAACGGCAGTGCATTTGGAAGAATTCGATAATCTTATATTCAGGTATAAAGTCGATTTTCTTGTATATACACATTTAGCAGTCGATATTGAGTTGCTTTAAATCATTAATTTAACATCTTTAAGTTAATTTACCTTCTTCATCTTACTGAAGTTGACATAAAGCCATAACGGCAGTGCATTTGGAAGAATTCGACAATCTTATATTCAGGTATAAAGTCGATTTTCTTGTATATACACATTTAGCAGTCGATATTGAGTTGCTTTAAATCATTAATTTAACATCTTTAAGTTAATTTACCTTCTTCATCTTACTGAAGTTGACATAAAGCCATAACGGCAGTGCATTTGGAAGAATTCGACAATCTTATATTCAGGTATAAAGTCGATTTTCTTGTATATACACATTTAGCAGTCGATATTGAGTTGCTTTAAATCATTAATTTAACATCTTTAAGTTAATTTACCTTCTTCATCTTACTGAAGTTGACATAAAGCCATAACGGCAGTGCATTTGGAAGAATTCGACAATCTTATATTCAGGTATAAAGTCGATTTTCTTGTATATACACATTTAGCAGTCGATATTGAGTTGCTTAAATCATTAATTTAACATCTTTAAGTTAATTTACCTTCTTCATCTTACTGAAGTTGACATAAAGCCATAACGGCAGTGCATTTGGAAGAATTCGACAATCTTATATTCAGGTATAAAGTCGATTTTCTTGTATATACACATTTAGCAGTCGATATTGAGTTGCTTTAAATCATTAATTTAACATATTTAAGTTAATTTACCTTCTTCATCTTACTGAAGTTGACATAAAGCCATAACGGCAGTGCATTTGGAAGAATTCGACAATCTTATATTCAGGTATAAAGTCGATTTTCTTGTATATACACATTTAGCAGTCGATATTGAGTTGCTTTAAATCATTAATTTAACATATTTAAGTTAATTTACCTTCTTCATCTTACTGAAGTTGACATAAAGCCATAACGGCAGTGCATTTGGAAGAATTCGATAATCTTATATTCAGGTATAAAGTCGATTTTCTTGTATATACACATTTAGCAGTCGATATTGAGTTGCTTTAAATCATTAATTTAACATCTTTAAGTTAATTTACCTTCTTCATCTTACTGAAGTTGACATAAAGCCATAACGGCAGTGCATTTGGAAGAATTCGACAATCTTATATTCAGGTATAAAGTCGATTTTCTTGTATATACACATTTAGCAGTCGATATTGAGTTGCTTTAAATCATTAATTTAACATCTTTAAGTTAATTTACCTTCTTCATCTTACTGAAGTTGACATAAAGCCATAACGGCAGTGCATTTGGAAGAATTCGACAATCTTATATTCAGTATAAAGTCGATTTTCTTGTATATACACATTAGCAGTCGATATTGAGTTGCTTTAAATCATTAATTTAACATATTTAAGTTAATTTACCTTCTTCATCTTACTGAAGTTGACATAAAGCCATAACGGCAGTGCATTTGGAAGAATTCGACAATCTTATATTCAGGTATAAAGTCGATTTTCTTGTATATACACATTTAGCAGTCGATATTGAGTTGCTTTAAATCATTAATTTAACATATTTAAGTTAATTTACCTTCTTCATCTTACTGAAGTTGACATAAAGCCATAACGGCAGTGCATTTGGAAGAATTCGACAATCTTATATTCAGGTATAAAGTCGATTTTCTTGTATATACACATTCAGCAATCGATATTGAGTTGCTTCAAATCATTAATTTAACATATTTAAGATAACAAACCTTCTTCAGCTTACTGAAGTTGGCATAAAGCCATAACGGCAGTGCATTTGGAAGAATTCGACAATCTTGTATTCAGGTATAAAGTCGATTTTCTTGTATATACGCATTAAGCAGTCGATATTGAATTGCTTTAAATCATTAATTTAACATATTTAAGTTAATTTACCTTCTTTCATCTTACTGAAGTTGACATAAAGCCATAACGGCAGTGCATTTGGAAGAATTCGACAATCTTATATTCAGGTATAAAGTCGATTTTCTTGTATATACACATTTAGCAGTCGATATTGAGTTGCTTTAAATCATTAATTTAACATCTTTAAGTTAATTTACCTTCTTCATCTTACTGAAGTTGACATAAAGCCATAACGGCAGTGCATTTGGAAGAATTCGACAATCTTATATTCAGGTATAAAGTCGATTTTCTTGTATATACACATTTAGCAGTCGATATTGAGTTGCTTAAATCATTAATTTAACATCTTTAAGTTAATTTACCTTCTTCATCTTACTGAAGTTGACATAAAGCCATAACGGCAGTGCATTTGGAAGAATTCGACAATCTTATATTCAGGTATAAAGTCGATTTTCTTGTATATACACATTTAGCAGTCGATATTGAGTTGCTTTAAATCATTAATTTAACATCTTTAAGTTAATTTACCTTCTTCATCTTACTGAAGTTGACATAAAGCCATAACGGCAGTGCATTTGGAAGAATTCGACAATCTTATATTCAGGTATAAAGTCGATTTTCTTGTATATACACATTTAGCAGTCGATATTGAGTTGCTTTAAATCATTAATTTAACATAATTAAGTTAATTTACCTTCTTCATCTTACTGAAGTTGACATAAAGCCATAACGGCAGTGCATTTGGAAGAATTCGACAATCTTATATTCAGGTATAAAGTCGATTTTCTTGTATATACACATTTAGCAGTCGATATTGAGTTGCTTAAATCATTAATTTAACATCTTTAAGTTAATTTACCTTCTTCATCTTACTGAAGTTGACATAAAGCCATAACGGCAGTGCATTTGGAAGAATTCGACAATCTTATATTCAGGTATAAAGTCGATTTTCTTGTATATACACATTTAGCAGTCGATATTGAGTTGCTTTAAATCATTAATTTAACATCTTTAAGTTAATTTACCTTCTTCATCTTACTGAAGTTGACATAAAGCCATAACGGCAGAGCATTTGGAAGAATTCGACAATCTTATATTCAGGTATAAAGTCGATTTTCTTGTATATACACATTTAGCAGTCGATATTGAGTTGCTTTAAATCATTAATTTAACATCTTTAAGTTAATTTACCTTCTTCATCTTACTGAAGTTGACATAAAGCCATAACGGCAGTGCATTTGGAAGAATTCGACAATCTTATATTCAGGTATAAAGTCGATTTTCTTGTATATACACATTTAGCAGTCGATATTGAGTTGCTTAAATCATTAATTTAACATAATTTAAGTTAATTTACCTTCTTCATCTTACTGAAGTTGACATAAAGCCATAACGGCAGAGCATTTGGAAGAATTCGACAATCTTATATTCAGGTATAAAGTCGATTTTCTTGTATATACACATTTAGCAGTCGATATTGAGTTGCTTTAAATCATTAATTTAACATCTTTAAGTTAATTTACCTTCTTCATCTTACTGAAGTTGACATAAAGCCATAACGGCAGAGCATTTGGAAGAATTCGACAATCTTATATTCAGGTATAAAGTCGATTTTCTTGTATATACACATTTAGCAGTCGATATTGAGTTGCTTAAAATCATTAATTTAACATATTTAAGTTAATTTACCTTCTTCATCTTACTGAAGTTGACATAAAGCCATAACGGCAGTGCATTTGGAAGAATTCGACAATCTTATATTCAGGTATAAAGTCGATTTTCTTGTATATACACATTAAGCAGTCGATATTGAGTTGCTTTAAATCATTAATTTAACATCTTTAAGTTAATTTACCTTCTTCATCTTACTGAAGTTGACATAAAGCCATAACGGCAGAGCATTTGGAAGAATTCGACAATCTTATATTCAGGTATAAAGTCGATTTTCTTGTATATACACATTTAGCAGTCGATATTGAATTGCCTTAAATCATTAATTTAACATAATTAAGTTAATTTACCTTCTTCATCTTACTGAAGTTGACATAAAGCCATAACGGCAGTGCATTTGGAAGAATTCGACAATCTTATATTCAGGTATAAAGTCGATTTTCTTGTATATACACATTTAGCAGTCGATATTGAGTTGCTTTAAATCATTAATTTAACATCTTTAAGTTAATTTACCTTCTTCATCTTACTGAAGTTGACATAAAGCCATAACGGCAGTGCATTTGGAAGAATTCGATAATCTTATATTCAGGTATAAAAACGATTTTCTTGTATATACACATTTAGCAGTCGATATTGAGTTGCTTGAAATCATTAATTTAACATCTTTAAGTTAATTTACCTTCTTCATCTTACTGAAGTTGACATAAAGCCATAACGGCAGAGCATTTGGAAGAATTCGACAATCTTGTATTCAGGTATAAAGTCGATTTTCTTGTATATACACATTTAGCAGTCGATATTGAATTGCTTTAAATCATTAATTTAACATTTTAAGTTAATTTACCTTTTTCATCTTACTGAAGTTGACATAAAGCCATAACGGCAGTGCATTTGGAAGAATTCGACAATCTTATATTCAGTATAAAGTCGATTTTCTTTATATACACATTAGCAGTCGATATTGAGTTGCTTTAAATCATTAATTTAACATCTTTAAGTTAATTTACCTTCTTCATCTTACTGAAGTTGACATAAAGCCATAACGGCAGAGCATTTGGAAGAATTCGACAATCTTATATTCAGGTATAAAGTCGATTTTCTTGTATATACACATTTAGCAGTCGATATTGAGTTGCTTTAAATCATTAATTTAACATATTTAAGTTAATTTACCTTCTTCATCTTACTGAAGTTGACATAAAGCCATAACGGCAGTGCATTTGGAAGAATTCGACAATCTTATATTCAGGTATAAAGTCGATTTTCTTGTATATACACATTTAGCAGTCGATATTGAGTTGCCTTAAATCATTAATTTAACATAATTAAGTTAATTTACCTTTTTCATCTTACTGAAGTTGACATAAAGCCATAACGGCAGTGTATTTGGAAGAATTCGACAATCTTATATTCAAGTATAAAGTCGATTTTCTTGAATATACACATTCAGCAATCGATATTGAGTTGCTTCAAATCATTAATTTAACATATTTAAGGTAACAAACCTTCTTCAGCTTACTGAAGTTGACATAAAGCCATAACGGCAGTGCATTTGGAAGAATTCGACAATCTTATATTCAAGTATAAAGTCGATTTTCTTGAATATACACATTTTGCAATATTGAGTTGCTTCAAATCATTAATTTAACATATTTAAGTTAACAAACCTTCTTCATCTTACTGAAGTTGACATAAAGCCATAACGGCAGTGCATTTGGAAGAATTCGACAATCTTATATTCAGGTATAAAGTCGATTTTCTTGTATATACACATTAAGCAGTCGATATTGAGTTGCTTTAAATCATTAATTTAACATCTTTAAGTTAATTTACCTTCTTCATCTTACTGAAGTTGACATAAAGCCATAACGGCAGTGCATTTGGAAGAATTCGATAATCTTATATTCAGGTATAAAGTCGATTTTCTTGTATATACACATTTAGTAGTCGATATTGAGTTGCTTGAAATCATTAATTTAACATTTTTAAGTTAATTTACCTTCTTCATCTTACTGAAGTTGACATAAAGCCATAACGGCAGAGCATTTGGAAGAATTCGACAATCTTATATTCAGGTATAAAGTCGATTTTCTTGTATATACACATTTAGCAGCCGATATTGAATTGCCTTAAATCATTAATTTAACATAATTAAGTTAATTTACCTTTTTCATCTTACTGAAGTTGACATAAAGCCATAACGGCAGTGTATTTGGAAGAATTCGACAATCTTATATTCAAGTATAAAGTCGATTTTCTTGAATATACACATTCAGCAATCGATATTGATTTGCTTCAAATCATTAATTTAACATATTTAAGGTAACAAACCTTCTTCAGCTTACCGAAGTTGACATAAAGCCATAACGGCAGTGCATTTGGAAGAATTCGACAATCTTATATTCAAGTATAAAGTCGATTTTCTTGTATATACACATTCAGCAATCGATATTGAGTTGCTTTGAATCATTTATTTAACATCATTAAGTTAATTTACCTTCTTCATCTTACTGAAGTTGACATAAAGCCATAACAACAGAGCATTTGGAAGAATTCGACAATCTTGTATTCAGGTATAAAGTCGATTTTCTTGTATATACACATTTAGCAGTCGATATTGAGTTGCTTTAAATCATTAATTTAACATCTTTAAGTTAATTTACCTTCTTCATCTTACTGAAGTTGACATAAAGCCATAACGGCAGAGCATTTGGAAGAATTCGACAATCTTGTATTCAGGTATAAAGTCGATTTTCTTGTAGATACACATTTAGCAGCCGATATTGAGTTGCTTTAAATCATTAATTTAACATAATTAAGTTAATTTACCTTTTTCATCTTACTGAAGTTGACATAAAGCCATAACGGCAGTGCATTTGGAAGAATTCGACAATCTTATATTCAGGTATAAAGTCGATTTTCTTGTATATACACATTTAGCAGTCGATATTGAGTTGCTTTAAATCATTAATTTAACATCTTTAAGTTAATTTACCTTCTTCATCTTACTGAAGTTGACATAAAGCCATAACGGCAGTGCATTTGGAAGAATTCGACAATCTTATATTCAGGTATAAAGTCGATTTTCTTGTATATACACATTTAGCAATCGATATTGAGTTGCTTTAAATCATTAATTTAACATATTTAAGTTAATTTACCTTCTTCAGCTTACTGAAGTTGACATAAAGCCATAACGGCAGTGCATTTGGAAGAATTCGACAATCTTATATTCAGGTATAAAGTCGATTTTCTTGTATATACACATTTAGCAGTCGATATTGAGTTGCTTTAAATCATTAATTTAACATAATTAAGTTAATTTACCTTTTCATCTTACTGAAGTTGACATAAAGCCATAACGGCAGTGCATTTGGAAGAATTCGACAATCTTATATTCAGGTATAAAGTCGATTTTCTTGTATATACACATTTAGCAGTCGATATTGAGTTGCTTTAAATCATTTATTTAACATCTTTAAGTTAATTAACCTTCTTCATCTTACTGAAGTTGACATAAAGCCATAACGGCAATGCGTTTGGAAGAATTCGACAATCTTCTATTCAGGTATAAAGTCGATTTTCTTGTATATACACATTTAGCAGCCGATATTGAATTGCCTTAAATCATTAATTTAACATAATTAAGTTAATTTACCTTTTTCATCTTACTGAAGTTGACATAAAGCCATAACGGCAGTGCATTTGGAAGAATTCGACAATCTTATATTCAGGTATAAAGTCGATTTTCTTGTATATACACATTTAGCAGTCGATATTGAGTTGCTTCAAATCATTAATTTAACATATTTAAGTTAATTTACCTTCTTCATCTTACTGAAGTTGACATAAAGCCATAACGGCAGTGCATTTGGAAGAATTCGACAATCTTATATTCAGGTATAAAGTCGATTTTCTTGTATATACACATTTAGCAGTCGATATTGAGTTGCTTTAAATCATTAATTTAACATAATTAAGTTAATTTACCTTCTTCATCTTACTGAAGTTGACATAAAGCCATAACGGCAGTGCATTTGGAAGAATTCGACAATCTTATATTCAGGTATAAAGTCGATTTTCTTGTATATACACATTTAGCAGTCGATATTGAGTTGCTTTAAATCATTAATTTAACATAATTAAGTTAATTTACCTTCTTCATCTTACTGAAGTTGACATAAAGCCATAACGGCAGTGCATTTGGAAGAATTCGACAATCTTATATTCAGGTATAAAGTCGATTTTCTTGTATATACACATTAAGCAGTCGATATTGAGTTGCTTTAAATCATTAATTTAACATCTTTAAGTTAATTTACCTTCTTCATCTTACTGAAGTTGACATAAAGCCATAACGGCAGAGCATTTGGAAGAATTCGACAATCTTATATTCAGGTATAAAGTCGATTTTCGTGCATATACACATTTAGCAGCCGATATTGAATTGCCTTAAATCATTAATTTAACATAATTAAGTTAATTTACCTTTTTCATCTTACTGAAGTTGACATAAAGCCATAACGGCAGTGCATTTGGAAGAATTCGACAATCTTATATTCAGGTATAAAGTCGATTTTCTTGTATATACACATTTAGCAGTCGATATTGAGTTGCTTTAAATCATTAATTTAACATATTTAAGTTAATTTACCTTCTTCATCTTACTGAAGTTGACATAAAGCCATAACGGCAGTGCATTTGGAAGAATTCGATAATCTTATATTCAGGTATAAAGTCGATTTTCTTGTATATACACATTTAGCAGTCGATATTGAGTTGCTTTAAATCATTAATTTAACATCTTTAAGTTAATTTACCTTCTTCATCTTACTGAAGTTGACATAAAGCCATAACGGCAGTGCATTTGGAAGAATTCGACAATCTTATATTCAGGTATAAAGTCGATTTTCTTGTAATATACACATTTAGCAGTCGATATTGAGTTGCTTTAAATCATTAATTTAACATAATTTAAGTTAATTTACCTTCTTCATCTTACTGAAGTTGACATAAAGCCATAACGGCAGTGCATTTGGAAGAATTCGATAATCTTATATTCAGGTATAAAGTCGATTTTCTTGTATATACACATTTAGCAGTCGATATTGAGTTGCTTTAAATCATTAATTTAACATCTTTAAGTTAATTTACCTTCTTCATCTTACTGAAGTTGACATAAAGCCATAACGGCAGAGCATTTGGAAGAATTCGACAATCTTATATTCAGGTATAAAGTCGATTTTCTTGTATATACACATTTAGGAGCCGCTATTGAATTGCCTTAAATCATTAATTTAACATAATTAAGTTAATTTACCTTCTTCATCTTACTGAAGTTGACATAAAGCCATAACGGCAGTGCATTTGGAAGAATTCGACAATCTTATATTCAGGTATAAAGTCGATTTTCTTGTATATACACATTTAGCAGCCGATATTGAATTGCCTTTAATCATTAATTTAACATAATTAAGTTAATTTACCTTTTTCATCTTACTGAAGTTGACATAAAGCCATAACGGCAGTGTATTTTGAAGAATTCGACAATCTTATATTCAAGTATAAAGTCGATTTTCTTGAATATACACATTCAGCAATCGATATTGATTTGCTTCAAATCATTAATTTAACATATTTAAGGTAACAAACCTTCTTCAGCTTACCGAAGTTGACATAAAGCCATAACGGCAGTGCATTTGGAAGAATTCGACAATCTTATGTTCAAGTATAAAGTCGATTTTCTTGAATATACACATTCAGCAATCGATATTGAGTTGCTTTAAATCATTTATTTAACATCATTAAGATAACAAACTTTCTTCCGCTTACTGAAGTTGACATAGAGCCATAACGGCAGTGCATTTGGAAGAATTCGACAATCTTGTATTCAGGTATAAAGTCGATTTTCTTGTATATACACATTTAGCAGCCGATATTGAATTGCCTTAAATCATTAATTTAACATAATTAAGTTAATTTACCTTTTTCATCTTACTGAAGTTGACATAAAGCCATAACGGCAGTGCATTTGGAAGAATTCGACAATCTTATATTCAGGTATAAAGTCGATTTTCTTGTATATACACATTTAGCAGTCGATATTGAATTGCTTTAAATCATTAATTTAACATCTTTAAGTTAATTTACCTTCTTCATCTTACTGAAGTTGACATAAAGCCATAACGGCAGTGCATTTGGAAGAATTCGACAATCTTATATTCAGGTATAAAGTCGATTTTCTTGTATATACACATTTAGCAGTCGATATTGAGCTGCTTTAAATCATTAATTTAACATAATTAAGTTAATTTACCTTCTTCATCTTACTGAAGTTGACATAAAGCCATAACGGCAGTGCATTTGGAAGAATTCGACAATCTTATATTCAGGTATAAAGTCGATTTTCTTGTATATACACATTTAGCAGTCGATATTGAGTTGCTTTAAATCATTAATTTAACATAATTAAGTTAATTTACCTTTTCATCTTACTGAAGTTGACATAAAGCCATAACGGCAGTGCATTTGGAAGAATTCGACAATCTTATATTCAGGTAAAAAGTCGATTTTCTTGTATATGCAGATTAAGCAGTCGATATTGAGTTGCTTGAAATCATTGATTTAATATCTTTAAGTTAATTTACCTTCTTCATCTTACCGAAGTTGACATAAAGCCATAACAGCAGAGCATTTGGAAGAATTCGATAAACTTATATTCAGGTATAAAGTCGATTTTCTTGTATATACACATTTAGCAATCGATATTGAGTTGCTTTAAATCATTTATTTAACATTTTTAAGATAACAAACCTTCTTCAGCTTACTGAAGTTGACATAAAGCCATAACGGCAGTGCATTTGGAAGAATTCGACAATCTCATATTCAGGTATGAAGTCGATTTTCGTGTACATACACATTTAGCAGTCGACATTGAGTTGCCTTAAATCATTCATTTAACATAATTAAGTAATTTACCTTTTTCATCTTACTGAAGTTGACATAAAGCCATAACGGCAGTGTATTTGGAAGAATTCGACAATCTTATGTTCAAGTATAAAGTCGATTTTCTTGAATATACACATTCAGCAATCGATATTTAGTTGCTTTAAATCATTTATTTAACATCTTTAAGATAACAAACTTTCTTCAGCTTACTGAAGTTGACATAGAGCCATAACGGCAGTGCATTTGGAAGAATTCGACAATCTTGTATTCAGGTATAAAGTCGATTTTCTTGTATATACACATTTAGCAGCCGATATTGAATTGCCTTAAATCATTAATTTAACATAATTAAGTTAATTTACCTTTCTCATCTTACTGAAGTTGACATAAAGCCATAACGGCAGTGCATTTGGAAGAATTCGACAATCTTATATTCAGGTATAAAGTCCATTTTCTTTTAAAGACACATTAAGCAGTCGATATTGAGCTGCTTCAAAGCATTACTTTAACATCTTTAAGTTAATTTACCTTCTTCATCTTACTGAAGTTGACATAAAGCCATAACGGCAGAGCATTTGGGAGAATTCGATAATCTTATATTCAGGTAAAAAGTCGATTTTCTTGTATATACACATTTAGCAATCGATATTGAGTTGCTTTAAATCATGTATTTAACATCTTTAAGTTAATTTACCTTCTTCATCTTACTGAAGTTGACATAAAGCCATAACGGCAGTGCATTTGGAAGAATTCGATTATCTTATATTCAGGTATAAAGTCCATTTTCTTGTATATACACATTAAGCAGTCGATATTGAGTTGCTTTAAATCATTAATTTAACATCTTTAAGTTAATTTACCTTCTTCATCTTACTGAAGTTGACATAAAGCCATAACGGCAGTGCATTTGGAAGAATTCGACAATCTTATATTCAGGTATAAAGTCGATTTTCTTGTATATACACATTTAGCAGTCGATATTGAATTGCCTTAAATCATTAATTTAACATAATTAAGTTAACTTACCTTCTTCATCTTACTGAAGTTGACATAAAGCCATAACGGCAGTGCATTTGGAAGAATTCGATAATCTCATATTCAGGTAAAAGTCGATTTTCTTGTATATACACATTAAGCAGTCGATATTGAGCTGCTTCAAATCATTAATTTAACATATTTAAGTTAATTTACCTTCTTCATCTTACTGAAGTTGACATAAAGCCATAACGGCAGTGCATTTGGAAGAATTCGACAATCTTATATTCAGGTATAAAGTCGATTTTCTTGTATATACACATTTAGCAGTCGATATTGAGTTGCTTTAAATCATTAATTTAACATCTTTAAGTTAATTTACCTTCTTCATCTTACTGAAGTTGACATAAAGCCATAACGGCAGTGCATTTGGAAGAATTCGACAATCTTATATTCAGGTATAAAGTCGATTTTCTTGTATATACACATTTAGCAGTCGATATTGAGTTGCTTTAAATCATTAATTTAACATAATTAAGTTAATTTACCTTTTTCATCTTACTGAAGTTGACATAAAGCCATAACGGCAGTGCATTTGGAAGAATTCGACAATCTTATATTCAGGTATAAAGTCGATTTTCTTGTATATACACATTTAGCAGTCGATATTGAGTTGCTTTAAATCATTAATTTAACATCTTTAAGTTAATTTACCTTCTTCATCTTACTGAAGTTGACATAAAGCCATAACGGCAGTGCATTTGGAAGAATTCGACAATCTTATATTCAGGTATAAAGTCGATTTTCTTGTATATACACATTTAGCAGTCGATATTGAGTTGCTTTAAATCATTAATTTAACATCTTTAAGTTAATTTACCTTTTTCATCTTACTGAAGTTGACATAAAGCCATAACGGCAGAGCATTTGGAAGAATTCGACAATCTTATATTCAGGTATAAAGTCGATTTTCGTGTATATACACATTTAGTAGCCGATATTGAATTGCCTTAAATCATTAATTTAACATAATTAAGTTAATTTACCTTTTTCATCTTACTGAAGTTGACATAAAGCCATAACGGCAGTGTATTTGGAAGAATTCGACAATCTTATATTCAAGTATAAAGTCGATTTTCTTGAATATACACATTCAGCAATCGATATTGATTTGCTTCAAATCATTAATTTAACATATTTAAGGTAACAAACCTTCTTCATCTAACTGAAGTAATATAAAGCCATAACGGCAGTGCATTTGGAAGAATTCGACAATCTTATATTCAGGTAAAAAGTCGATTTTCTTGAATATACACATTCAGCAATCGATATTGAGTTGCTTCAAATCATTAATTTAACATATTTAAGTTAATTAACCTTCTTCATCTTACTGAAGTTGACATAAAGCCATTACGGCAGTGCATTTGGAAGAATTCGACAATCTTATATTCAGGTATAAAGTCGATTTTCTTGTATATACACATTTAGCAGCCGATATTGAATTGCCTTAAATCATTAATTTAACATAATTAAGTTAATTTACCTTTTTCATCTTACTGAAGTTGACATAAAGCCATAACGGCAGTGCATTTGGAAGAATTCGACAATCTTATATTCAGGTATAAAGTCGATTTTCTTGTATATACACATTTAGCAGTCGATATTGAATTGCCTTTAATCATTAATTTAGCATAATTAAGTTAATTTACCTTCTTCATCTTACTGAAGTTGACATAAAGCCATAACGGCAGTGCATTTGGAAGAATTCGACAATCTTATATTCAGGTATAAAGTCGATTTTCTTGTAATATACACATTTAGCAGTCGATATTGAGTTGCTTTAAATCATTAATTTAACATATTTAAGTTAATTTACCTTCTTCATCTTACTGAAGTTGACATAAAGCCATAACGGCAGTGCATTTGGAAGAATTCGACAATCTTATATTCAGGTATAAAGTCGATTTTCTTGAATATACACATTTAGCAGTCGATATTGAGTTGCTTTAAATCATTTATTTAACATCTTTAAGATAACAAACTTTCTTCATCTTACTGAAGTTGACATAAAGCCATAACGGCAGTGCATTTGGAAGAATTCGACAATCTTATATTCAGGTATAAAGTCGATTTTCTTGTATATACACATTAAGCAGTCGATATTGAATTGTTTTAAATCATTAATTTAACATCTTTAAGTTAATTTACCTTCTTCATCTTACTGAAGTTGACATAAAGCCATAACGGCAGAGCATTTGGTAGAATTCAATAATCTTATATTCAGGTATAAAGTCGCTTTTCTTGTATATACACATTTAGCAGTCGATATTGAGTTGCTTGAAATCATTAATTTAACATTTTTAAGTTAATTTACCTTCTTCTTCTTACTGAAGTTGACATAAAGCCATAACTGCAGAGCATTTGGAAGAATTCGACAGTCTTCTATTCAGGTATAAAGTCGATTTTCTTGTATATACACATTTAGCAGCCGATATTGAATTGCCTTAAATCATTAATTTAACATCATTAAGATAACAAACTTTCTTCCGCTTACTGAAGTTGACATAGAGCCATAACGGCAGTGCATTTGGAAGAATTCGACAATCTTATATTCAGGTATAAAGTCGATTTTCTTGTATATACACATTAAGCAGTCGATATTGAGCTGCTTCAAATCATTAATTTAACATATTTAAGTTAATTTACCTTCTTCATCTTACTGAAGTTGACATAAAGCCATAACGGCAGTGCATTTGGAAGAATTCGACAATCTTATATTCAGGTATAAAGTCGATTTTCTTGAATGTACATATACACATTTAGCAGTCGACATTGAGTTGCTTGAAATCATTAATTTAACATAATTAAGTTAATTTACCTTTTTCATCTTACTGAAGTTGACATAAAGCCATAACGGCAGTGTTTTTGGAAGAATTCGACAATCTTATGTTCAAGTATAAAGTCGATTTTCTTGAATATACACATTCAGCAATCGATATTGAGTTGCTTTAAATCATTTATTTAACATCATTAAGATAACAAACTTTCTTCAGCTTACTGAAGTTGACATAGAGCCATAACGGCAGTGCATTTGGAAGAATTCGACAATCTTGTATTCAGGTATAAAGTCGATTTTCTTGTATATACACATTTAGCAGCCGATATTGAATTGCCTTAAATCATTAATTTAACATAATTAAGTTAATTTACCTTTTTCATCTTACTGAAGTGGACATAAAGCCATAACGGCAGTGCATTTGGAAGAATTCCACAATCTTATATTAAGGTATAAAGTCGATTTTCTTTTATATACACATTAGCAGCGATATTGAGTTGCTTTAAATCATTAATTTAACATCTTTAAGTTAATTTACCTTCTTCATCTTACTGAAGTTGACATAAAGCCATAACGGCAGAGCATTTGGGAGAATTCGATAAACTTATATTCAGGTATAAAGTCGATTTTCTTGTATATACACATTTAGCAATCGATATTGAGTTGCTTCAAATCATTACCTTCACATATTTAAGTTAATTTACCTTTTTCATCTTATCTGAAGTTGACATAAAGCCATAACGGCAGTGCATTTGGAAGAATTCGACAATCTTATATTCAGGTATAAAGTCGATTTTCTTGTATATACACATTTAGCAGTCGATATTGAGTTGCTTTAAATCATTAATTTAACATCTTTAAGTTAATTTACCTTTTTTCATCTTACTGAAGTTGACATAAAGCCATAACGGCAGTGCATTTGGAAGAATTCGACAATCTTATATTCAGGTATAAAGTCGATTTTCTTGTATATACACATTTAGCAGTCGATATTGAGTTGCTTAAATCATTAATTTAACATAATTAAGTTAATTTACCTTTTTAACCTTCCTGAAGTTGACATAAAGCCATAACGGCAGTGCATTTGGAAGAATCCGACAATCTTATATTCAGGTATAAAGTCGATTTTCTTGTATATACACATTTAGCAGCCGATATTGAATTGCTTTAAATCATTAATTTAACATAATTAAGTTAATTTACCTTTTCTTCATCTTACTGAAGTTGACATAAAGCCATAACGGCAGTGCATTTGGAAGAATTCGACAATCTTATATTCAGGTATAAAGTCGATTTTCTTGTATATACACATTTAGCAGTCGATATTGAGTTGCTTTAAATCATTAATTTAACATCTTTAAGTAATTTACCTTCTTCATCTTACTGAAGTTGACATAAAGCCATAACGGCAGAGCATTTGGAAGAATTCGACAATCTTATATTCAGGTATAAAGTCGATTTTCTTGTATATACACATTTAGCAGTCGATATTGAATTGCTTTAAATCATTAATTTAACATAATTTAAGTTAATTTACCTTCTTCATCTTACTGAAGTTGACATAAAGCCATAACGGCAGTGCATTTGGAAGAATTCGACAATCTTATATTCAGGTATAAAGTCGATTTTCTTTTAAATACACATTTAGCAATCGATATTGAGTTGCTTTAAATCATTAATTTAACATCTTTAAGTTAATTTACCTTTTTCATCTTACTGAAGTTGACATAAAGCCATAACGGCAGAGCATTTGGAAGAATTCGACAATCTTGTATTCAGGTATAAAGTCGATTTTCTTGTAGATACACATTTAGCAGCCGATATTGAGTTGCTTTAAATCATTAATTTAACATCTTTAAGTTAATTTACCTTCTTCATCTTACTGAAGTTGACATAAAGCCATAACGGCAGTGCATTTGGAAGAATTCGACAATCTTATATTCAGGTATAAAGTCGATTTTCTTGTATATACACATTTAGCAGTCGATATTGAGTTGCTTAAATCATTAATTTAACATAATTAAGTTAATTTACCTTTTCATCTTACTGAAGTTGACATAAAGCCATAACGGCAGTGCATTTGGAAGAATTCGACAATCTTATATTCAGGTATAAAGTCGATTTTCTTGTATATACACATTTAGCAGTCGATATTGAGTTGCTTTAAATCATTAATTTAACATAATTAAGTTAATTTACCTTTTTCATCTTACTGAAGTTGACATAAAGCCATAACGGCAGTGCATTTGGAAGAATTCGACAATCTTATATTCAGGTATAAAGTCGATTTTCTTGTATATACACATTAAGCAGTCGATATTGAGTTGCTTCAAATCATTAATTTAACATCTTTAAGTTAATTTACCTTCTTCATCTTACTGAAGTTGACATAAAGCCATAACGGCAGTGCATTTGGAAGAATTCGACAATCTTATATTCAGGTATAAAGTCGATTTTCTTGTATATACACATTTAGCAGCCGATATTGAATTGCCTTAAATCATTAATTTAACATAATTAAGTTAATTTACCTTTTTCATCTTACTGAAGTTGACATAAGGCAATAACGGCAGTGCATTTGGAAGAATTCGACAATCTTATATTCAGGTATAAAGTCTATTTTCTTTTAAATACACATTAAGCAGTCGATATTGAGTTGCTTTAAATCATTAATTTAACATCTTTAAGTTAATTTACCTTCTTCATCTTACTGAAGTTGACATAAAGCCATAACGGCAGAGCATTTGGAAGAATTCGACAATCTTATATTCAGGTATAAAGTCGATTTTCTTTTAAATACACATTAAGCAGTCGATATTGAGTTGCTTTAAATCATTAATTTAACATCTTTAAGTTAATTTACCTTCTTCATCTTACTGAAGTTGACATAAAGCCATAACGGCAGAGCATTTGGAAGAATTCGACAATCTTATATTCAGGTATAAAGTCGATTTTCGTGTATATACACATTTAGCAGTCGATATTGAGTTGCCTTAAATCATTAATTTAACATAATTAAGTTAATTTACCTTTTTCATCTTACTGAAGTTGACATAAAGCCATAACGGCAGTGCATTTGGAAGAATTCGACAATCTTATATTCAGGTATAAAGTCGATTTTCTTGTAAATACACATTAAGCAGTCGATATTGAGCTGCTTCAAATCATTAATTTAACATCTTTAAGTTAATTTACCTTCTTCATCTTACTGAAGTTGACATAAAGCCATAACGGCAGAGCATTTGGAAGAATTCGACAATCTTATATTCAGGTATAACGTCGATTTTCTTGTATATACACATTTAGCAGCCGATATTGAATTGCCTTAAATCATTAATTTAACATCATTAAGTTAATTTACCTTTCTTCATCTTACTGAAGTTGACATAAAGCCATAACGGCAGTGCATTTGGAAGAATTCGACAATCTTATATTCAGGTATAAAGTCGATTTTCTTGTATATACACATTAAGCAGTCGATATTGAGTTGCTTTAAATCATTAATTTAACATCTTTAAGTTAATTTACCTTCTTCATCTTACTGAAGTGGACATAAAACCATAACGGCAGTACATTTGGAAGAATTCGATAATCTTATATTCAGGTATTAAGTCGATTTTCTTGTATATACACATTAAGCAGTCGATATTGAGATGCTTTAAATCATTAATTTAACATCTTTAAGTCAATTTACCTTCTTCATCTTACCGAAGTTGACATAAAGCCAATACGCCAGTGCAGTTGGAAGAATTCGACAATCTTATATTCAGGTATAAAGTCCATTTTCTTGTATATATACATTAAGCAGTCGATATTGAGTTGCTTTAAATCATTAATTTAACATAATTAAGTTAATTTACCTTTTTCATCTTACTGAAGTTGACATAAAGCCATAACGGCAGTGCATTTGGAAGAATTCGACAATCTTATATTCAGGTATAAAGTCTATTTTCTTTGAAATACACATTAAGCAGGCGATATTGAGCTGCTTCAAAGCATTACTTTAACATCTTTAAGTTTATTTACCTTCTTCATCTTACTGAAGTTGACATAAAGCCATAACAGCAGAGCATTTGGAAGAATTCGACAATCTTGTATTCAGGTATAAAGTCGATTTTCTTGTATATACACATTTAGCAGCCGATATTGAATTGCCTTAAATCATTAATTTAACATCATTAAGATAACAAATTTTCTTCCGCTTACTGAAGTTGACATAAAGCCATAACGGCAGTGCATTTGGAAGAATTCGACAGTCTTCTATTCAGGTATAAAGTCGATTTTCTTGTATATACACATTTTGCAGCCGATATTGAATTGCCTTAAATCATTAATTTAACATAATTAAGTTAATTTACCTTTTTCATCTTACTGAAGTTGACATAAACCCATAACGGCAGTGCATTTGGAAGAATTCGACAATCTTATATTCAGGTATAAAGTCTTTTTTTTTTGAAATACACATTAAGCAGGCGATATTGAGCTGCTTCAAAGCATTACTTTAACATCTTTAAGTTAATTTACCTTCTTCATCTTACCGAAGTTGACATAAAGCCATAACAGCAGAGCATTTGGAAGAATTCGATAAACTTATATTCAGGTATAAAGTCGATTTTCTTGTATATACACATTTAGCAATCGATATTGAGTTGCTTTAAATCATTAATTTAACATAATTAAGTTATTTTACCTTTTTCATCTTACTGAAGTTGACATAAAGCCATAACGGCAGTGCATTTGGAAGAATTTGACAATCTTATATTCAGGTATAAAGTCCATTTTCTTGTATATACACATTAAGCAGTCGATACTGAGTTGCTTTAAATCATTAATTTAACATCTTTAAGTTAATTTACCTTCTTCATCTTACTGAAGCTGACATAAAGCCATAACGGCAGAGCATTTGGAAGAATTCGATAATCTTATTTTCAGGTATAAAGTCGCTTTTCTTGTATATACACATTTAGCAGTCGATATTGAGTTGCTTGAAATCATTTATTTAACATCTTTAAGATAATTTACCTTCTTCTTCTTATTGAAGTTGACATAAAGCCATAACTGCAGAGCATTTGGAAGAATTCGACAGTCTTCTATTCAGGTATAAAGTCGATTTTCTTGTATGTACACATTTAGCAGCCGATATTGAATTGCCTTAAATCATTAATTTAACATAATTAAGTTAATTTACCTCCTTCATCTTACTGAAGTTGACATAAAGCCATAACGGCAGTGCATTTGGAAGAATTTGACAATCTTATATTCAGTTATAAAGTCTATTTTCTTTTAAATACACATTATGCAGTCGATACTGATTTGCTTTAAACCATTAATTTAACATCTTTAAGTTAATTTACCTTCTTCATCTTACTGAAGTTGACATAAAGCCATAACGGCAGAGCATTTGGAAGAATTCGATAATCTTATTTTCAGGTATAAAGTCCCTTTTCTTGTATATACACATTTAGCAGTCGATATTGAGTTGCCTTAAATCATTAATTTAACATAATTAAGTTAATTTACCTTTTTCATCTTACTGAAGTTGACATAAAGCCATAACGGCAGTGCATTTGGAAGAATTTGACAATCTTATATTCAGGTATAAAGTCCGATTTTCTTGTATATACACATTAAGCAGTCGATATTGAGCTGCTTTAAATCATTACTTTAACATCTTTAAGTTAATTTACCTTCTTCATCTTACCGAAGTTGACATAAAGCCATAACAGCAGAGCATTTGGGAGAATTCGATAAACTTATATTCAGGTATAAAGTCGATTTTCATGTATATACACATTTAGCAATCGATATTGAGTTGCTTGAAATCATTAATTTAACATCTTTAAGTTAATTTACCTTCTTCTTCTTACTGAAGTTGACATAAAGCCATAACTGCAGAGCATTTGGAAGAATTCGACAGTCTTCTATTCAGGTATAAAGTCGATTTTCTTGTATGTACACATTTAGCAGCCGATATTGAATTGCCTTAAATCATTAATTTAACATAATTAAGTTAATTTACCTTTTTCATCTTACTGAAGTTGACATAAAGCCATAACGGCAGTGCATTTGGAAGAATTTGACAATCTTATATTCAGGTATAAAGTCTATAAGGTCCATTTTCTTGTATATACACATTAAGCAGTCGATACTGAGTTGCTTTAAATCATTAATTTAACATCTTTAAGTTATTTTACCTTCTTCATCTTACTGAAGTTGACATAAAGCCATAACGGCAGAGCATTTGG
Organism: Bactrocera neohumeralis; assembly: GCF_024586455.1. Classification (NCBI taxonomy): domain Eukaryota; kingdom Metazoa; phylum Arthropoda; class Insecta; order Diptera; family Tephritidae; genus Bactrocera; species Bactrocera neohumeralis. The sequence goes on along the minus strand of NW_026089678.1, from coordinate 3,371 downwards.
AAGAATTCGACAATCTTCTATTCAGGTATAAAGTCGATTTTCTTGTATATACACATTTAGCAGCCGATATTGAATTGCCTTAAATCATTAATTTAACATAATTAAGTTAATTTACCTTTTTCATCTTACTGAAGTTGACATAAAGCCATAACGGCAGTGCATTTGGAAGAATTCGACAATCTTATATTCAGGTATAAAGTCTATTTTCTTTGAAATACACATTAACCCTAGAAGGTCATCGCTATTTTTATAACGTAGAGGTCATCCCTCGTCGATTCGACGACGGCATTACTCAAAGTCCTTAATATGTTATCCTACCTATCGAAACCTACTAAAATCAATATATTCATATTACCTGGTTTATATATCTTCTAAATAAAACAATATCAAACAGTTTTTCTTAAATCTTTTATTAAATAAATAAAATTTTCACAGCTCTGATTCATTCGGCTTTTGTACAAAATACAAACTAAGAAACTTAAAAAAACTAAACAATTTAATAACATATTTTCGCTGAATGGTATTTTTTCATAAAGATAATACTATTAACTGAAAACATAAAATACTTTACGGAATGAAAGTTCTCATTTTGTACAAGAGGCACAAAGTTCTATTTTATGCTCCCCACAAAGACTTTTTTTACATTTTGCACAAATAGATTTCGTCATCCGTCTCTTAGCAGGCGGACAAATTGCGCAAATCTTTCTCTTTTTTGTTAAATTTTTTAGGCGGTTAGTATCTGTGGCATTTTCATCAAAAGAAACAAAACTTTCAATATTTGATCGCAACGACGTAGACAATGCTGGTACTTCAAGTCTGTTTGTCAAATTACTTTGAATAAGGGCAGAATGCAATTTTTTCATAAAAGCAGAACGACTGAGAGGTATTTTATTTGTTTGAAATACGTTGTGTGAATAAATAATGTAGCTGTTAATAAAAGCCATGTTCAATATACCAAAAAATTGACACATTGGCCATCGGTTGGTTTTGCGTGAACAGCTCATGACACTACACATTTGGTCAAAGGTATCAACGCCTCCTTTCGTTTTGTTGTAAAATTCGATCATGTAGGGTTTATTTGATTTGGGGTTTGCTGCTCCTTCCTCATTACAGGATGATAATAAATATATTACCTTACTCGGCTTCGGCTTATATGATAGAAGCGTCAGCTCATTATCATAGCAAAACATTGACGTATTAGACTTACGACCTTTCACATTTTTCATTTCACTCGGAATTTCTCGCTTATTAGAACGTAGAGTTCCAACCATTGTCAGCTTATATGGTTCGCATAACAGTGATTTAGCAAGAGGAATCGAACTAAACCAGTTGTCCATTGTAACGTTTCTATTTGAACCATGTACAGTTTTAGTCAACTCTTTTACGTAGTACTCACCAAGTGGAAAGGTGGTTTTGTTTGATCCTTTACCCAAATACGGCATAGCATCAACCATGTACTTTGTACCGCTATCACATATCATGACCATTTTGAGTCCATATTTTGCTGGCTTGTTTGGAATGTACATCCGGAAGCTACATTTTCCCCTGAACGCCAGTAGTTGCTCGTCGATCGTAAGGTATTCTCCAGGCGTATAATTTTCCCGGCACTTTTGAATGAACATCTCCCAAATTTTTCTAATGGGGGCAAATTTGTCTTCAACTATTTGAAGGCGTGCAGATTTATCGTCGAATCGAAGACACGACATAAGAAATTTGAACCTTGCTTTTGTCATTATCGAAATATATGTTATTCCACCATAAGATCTGTCAAACAATTCATCTGCAGACAGGTGCTGATCTTTCTTGACTGCTGTTAGTACCAAGAGTCCAATTAAGGCAGAAATTTCATTTGAAGAAGTTACTTTTCTTTGAGCTTCATTTGTAGTTGCAAGTAAGATGGACTGCCGATTAGCAATTTCAAGGTTTGTCCATTGAACAATTTCTTCCACGATCTCTGGTGTAATGAACATTTGGAAGCATTTCAGTGGGTCTGTTATATTTTTGCAGTGGCGTGTTGGTCCTCGAGCTTTATGTACAACATTTAGACCATAACGATAAGATTTTCCCTTTTTTGTTGACCACTTATGTTTATTTTTCCCCCGTAAAATAGATTTATCAAAATTAATTATATTTGACTTGGCTCTCAATAAATGTAAAGGTATGTTATCTTCATCTAGGTCAGTTGATTCTTCTGAAGAACTTGCATCCCCTAAGCTTTCGTTTTCTTCGATTTCTGCATCAGATTCTAGTTCGCTGTTGTCTAACTCATCGTCAGTTCTTTCTTCTGAAGAACTTGCATGCCATAACTCATCGTCTAATCCATTCTCGTCGTCGCTCATTGCAAGAAATTTTTCAAGTTCTTCGTCAGTATAAATTTTGCTGCCACTCATCTTGTATTACAACTGCACAAACCAAACAGATAAAAAAACAAGAAAAATAACTTCGGAACGAAAAACTCACACAAAGTTCATCGTTCGTCTTTTCGACTACGCTTGTTTATAAAATAGATACTTACACAGATCGCACGAAGCCAACCAACTGCAAACATGAACAGCTCAACAGCGACTAACGCTGTAAAAAAAAGAGGCACTGTATAAACAATGGAACAGTGCGATAACGCTAAAATAAACACTCGCGTCGTCGAAACGACGAGGCATGACTTTCCAGGGTTAAGCAGGCGATATTGAGCTGCTTCAAAGCATTACTTTAACATCTTTAAGTTAATTTACCTTCTTCATCTTACTGAAGTTGACATAAAGCCATAACAGCAGAGCATTTGGAAGAATTCGACAATCTTGTATTCAGGTATAAAGTCGATTTTCTTGTATATACACATTTAGCAGCCGATATTGAATTGCCTTAAATCATTAATTTAACATCATTAAGATAACAAACTTTCTTCCGCTTACTGAAGTTGACATAGAGCCATAACGGCAGTGCATTTGGAAGAATTCGACAGTCTTCTATTCAGGTATAAAGTCGATTTCCTTGTATATACACATTAAGCAGTCGATACTGAGTGGCTTTAAATCATTAATTTAACATATTTAAGTTAATTTACTTTCGTCACCTTCCTGAAGTTGACATAAAGCCATAACGGCAGTACATTTGGAAGAATTCGATAATCTCATATTCAGGTAAAAAGTCGATTTTCTTGTATATACACATTTAGCAATCGATATTGAGTTACTTTAAATCATTTATTTAACACCTTTAAGTCATTTTCCTTCTTCATCTTATTGAAATTGACATAATGCCATAACGGCAGTGCATTTGGAAGAATTCGACAATCTTATATTCAGGTATAAAGTCCATTTTCTTTTATATATACATTAAGCAGTCGATAATGAGTTGCCCTAAATCATTAATTT
>NW_026089677.1:0-40647 GCF_024586455.1 Bactrocera neohumeralis | reverse complement strand
CTATCAGTTGAAGTTTTCATTTTATTATATGTTTCAGTCAGGCAAGATACTATTGGTATGATTTTCCTGGCTGTAACATAATCTTCTCCCCGAAATTTCTTTTGTTATTACTTCTAATGGTTTTAATATATTTATAAGATCTTTTATGAATTTTAACTGCTGTGCAGTTAGCATTGCTAGCGCTTTAGGATACTTGAGTAATATAGGCGCAATTATTTCGGATAATTCAACAAATCGTTCGAATTGATAAAAAACAGAATTCCATCTCGTACACACAGACTGAATAAGCCCCAAAGGCTTTGTTCGGTGATCCTGAGCTTTCTTTAAAGAGTCAGCAGCATTTGTATTATGCTTATAATATGTTGTTATATTTTTAACAGCTGATAGCAAATTTTTAGCTTCTTCCAGTCCATCTTTAGTATCAAATGGTTTTGATGCTACTAGGTTTAATGCAAGGGCAAAAGCATGACATGTGTTTATTTTTGCCATAAACATTTGTGACAGCTTTAACGATATTTGCGCCATTGTCCAATGACAGTTACAATGACCAGTTAAGCCTAAGTAGCTTTGACTATTATTTGTGATTAAAGATAATGCTTCTACTTCTTGTATTTTTAATTTCAGTTGTGTCGAAAGAATGTCATATTTATCGTCAATCATATGAGTAATTGTTTTTCGGTTGAACTTTTAAAGCGGTGCTACTACACTCATTAAATATTGAAATCCTGTTTTTTCCATAGTATTGAGAGGTAAACCATCCTTTGCTATCATGAAGACTATTGCATTTGTTATTCAGTCCTAATATCTGAAAATTAATAAAAGCTACAATTTTCAATTCTGTATGCATCTGATTTTCATGAAAATTTATTGAAAAAAGATTTGTATCATGTCCTACCTCCAAATGATTTTATATTTGTTAAGCAAGATGTCAATGTTTGCTGTTTTAAGACTGATAGAGGCAGCAGAAGAAGCCACGCTTTCAGTATCCGTATTATCAGCATTTTGCAAATCTGGAACTGGCACGATATCTAAAATCATGTTATCAACAACCTAAAATAAAAAACCATAGATATTTTGAATCTGGTATAAGAAATGCAGCACTAACTTGTTCATTTCCTTCACCATTTCGTGCATTATCACATTTTCTACCATTTACACTTACAGTGTTAATTGTTGGATGTCGTCTTAGTAAATAATTAAGCAAGTTTGTTGTGTTTTCCTTAGTTTTTACTTCCTGGTGACAATATTTGCATGTGTCCTTTTTATGAAATGATTCCATAGATCACTTCTACCCGACATGCTGAAAAACACATTAGTTTCTCATTAAACTTTATAAACAATGAAACTTAATAACTAGTTATATACTAGCCTTGAGTGATATTCAAAATCCTATTAGCAATAATTAGCATCAATTCTTATTCCCATTGTACAGATTAAGACAGTCTTTGCTTAAGTCTGTACTGTGAGAGTTCACTTTTGACTCTCGTTTTCTTTATTAAAATTTCTTCCCTCAATACATTTCTTAATTCTAATTTCTTAACTATGTATATATGTATATGTGTGTATGCTTAGTGTGCATACACATGTGTAAATATGTATTATATTTTTATTGCTTTTTAGATTAGTGCATCTAACGCACTTATACACATACGTACACACGCTTGATACTTTCTTATCTGTTGCTTGTGTGCATTAGTATTTCGAGTATGTATATTTTGTATTTTAATATTAGTATTATGTATACTCTAATTTATGAGTTTTCTTTTATGTGCAATGATTTTCACATTTTTATGAGCAAGTCTCATATTACAATTTTGTTGCTTACTATTGCACTTGACATTTAGTGGACTGTATATACTTTTTATTTAATTTATTGTTTACATGTATATTTTTATGTATTAATGTAGTTGTGTCAAAAATATAATTTTGTATATATAATTCTATCTTAAGGTTACAAAACTTTCATGTTCATATCTTTATGAACACCCATTAACATCAAATATTATCCCATCCCTCACCCGGCGGTCTTACCTAGCAGCACTTTTACTTACGAGAAAAAACTATATTGTGAATACGTAAGTTGATTAAAATAAAATTCGAGTAAAATCGGTAGTTTATGTAAATAAAAAATGATGGGAGCTTTATTATTTTTTATGTATACAAAACAAACCATTTTTAGGTTATACATATACATAGATGAACGGACATGAAGTAATAGTAAAGTATGAACATTTCCAACAATTGGGAATTCCACATATTACTTATTAGTTATTTCAACGCTCATTAGTAATTATTCATATGCACAAGTAAATTTAAATGACTTACATACATGGTTAGATTTAATAATCACAAATAACAGAACAAACTGAAAAATAAAAATAAGGAACGCTTTACTTACGTACTTCCAATTAGTTATTATTCCGCAACAAACACTACATAAAAATCTGTATTTATTTCGTTGTTCACAGTATGTTTAATAAACAGTCACTTAGTCAAAAAACGAACGAACAACAAACAAATTAATCGAATGCTGTGATGACGCATTCACTGAACAGATAAAAAAGTCATAGATTATAAACGTAATTTTTTTCTATTGAAGAGAAGTGAGGCGAAGGAAACTAAACACACAGCCATCTCGTGAGTTTTTGAGTAATTAATCGGCAGCACTCTTGTAATACGGACACCTACAACTAATTGTATGTGTTGAAATGGTGATTTTTATATAATAAAATACAATTTAATTTCTTCTTTATTTTTTTTTTTATTAGAGCACACGCGTTCTTCTTATTGCTTCACACCTAGGATCTTTTTTCAGAGTTCGTGTGTATGTGTAATTTTAACAGATAGTATAAGTTAATTTCCCCTACGCGGGAAATAATAAAAAAAATGTATTTTTATTTTGGTCAGAGCACGAGCTCTGGCCGTCTTTATTCGAGTCTAAAAACGGACTGAAATAATTACAATTATCAAACTTAAATGTAAGCTTAAACTAGCCTTAACTGATCCGGTCACCTGTCTTGCCTGGTGATCGGATTCCTAGAACTCCCTTCTGATCGCTGCCAGAACGTTGGCGCGTGTGCTGCGTTAGCAAAAGCTTGGGAGCGGAAGTGAAGTCTGGGTGTTGCAAGCAAACGTCAGCGCGTGTGCTGCGTCAGCGAAAGTTTGGGGGCGGAAGTGAGGTGCCTTTGGCACTGTTAACGTATTTTGCGTTAACTTATATATTTTGCTTGACAATCATAGATGGCGCTTTTCATATACCCATCATGTTCATTCAAATAAGATTATAATATTTACTAAATTACAACACGCCTCCTTAAATTTATAATCTCATATTATATAAACTTAAATGTAACCTTATAACCTAATGAATTCTTTTTTTTTTTGTTTGTTTCAACATTAATTAAATTTCCAAACAATCTTATAATAAAACCAGTTGTAGATTTCCTGTCTACATTATCTCCTGCATAGTCAGAATCTACCACACAATCCAATATTTCAGTATCCGCATTATCATAGTATGTTAACTTTAGATCTTTGGTCTTATACAAATATTTTAAGATTCTCATTGCATATTTGTAAACATTACTTGTGGTTTTGATTTTTAAAAAGGATCTACCAAAAAAATGTTGTCTTAAGACTGAATACAATTTTTACCTTAAGTCTATTAAACCTACGCTTGTACATCACGTTCCCTATCGTTAATCGGATGCGCGTGTGAAGCCGCTAATATTGCTGATGCGACGTCAGCTATTGCTGGGTTTCGAGTTTCGTACTGAGTTGCTGACCGATGGTGGGAATTGTCTGAAGTGCTGTGTTAACTCCTCCCCTCTTAAATATGATGGTCCTCGATCATCAATAGAAAGGTAGATCGTTAAATTTTATATAATTTGGAATATTATGAGTTTCTTCAGGAAGGAAATAGTTACCCTTCCTCTCTTTACTCATGTTAGGTCTTATTGTCTCCTTTATTATATATTTTATTTCAATCTTTTTCCGTAATAAGATAAAAATTATTATGGTGGTAGTTAAAGCTACCGATGTCAGGCTGCCAATCGATAGTGTGGCTTTCTTAAGAGAATTTATCCGCTTGATATTGGTGAGGTGTAATTCTTTTAAAGCTCCCAATGATAGCAATTCAATACGTTCTTTTTCTATTGCAAAATTGCGGGAATGGCTTCAATTGTTTTTGCTTCGATATTGCTAAATATTTGATTGTTAATTTTGATTGTTGAGTTGTAAAATATTATGACATGTGTTCCATTTATTTCTTTAGTTTCCCCATCGGCTTCTATTTTTCCATTAAATTTATTCAGCAATATTATTCCAGTTTTCGTTTCTTCGATTGTGGGCACGTGATTCCCGTTTGATATGGTACATGTCGAATTTAAGCTATTTACTATTCTACTTAAACAATCGTCTTTACTTAGATCTATTAGATTAATTTCTTTACAAATTGCTATTTCGTTAAAATTTTCACATTCATTTTTAATTCCGTATATTTTATTTTTTCCTTTAAGAATTTCTTTATAGTCCGTTTTAATTACATAATTGTTTTCTTTCTTTACAGGTCTTATAATTATTTTTTTAAATATTTCATAAAAAGTTAACGGAATTTTTATCATATATAGAATCGTCATATCTTTGCTTAGTACATTTATCTTTGAGAATTTCAGTGCCTCTTCGGCAGTTTTAAAAGGAATTTGTTCCTCCTTTAGTTTATTAATAGAAAATTTAACTTCATCAATGCTTAAAAGTATTGAGTTTATTATATTTTGTTTTGCCCATTGGATGGCATATTTTATATTTATTAATTCTTCTTTGATCAATCTTATTCTGTTTTGTAAATTTATCATAATTTCTGTTATAGTGTCTTCATCCTTTTTATGGTATTTAACATTTTATTGACAATATTTGTTATATTATTTATACGTTTTTCAAATAAATTATTAATAATTATTTGATTATTATTATTTTTGTTCAGATTATTCAAATTGTCATTTATAATATTAAGATCATTATGATCAGGAGATCCGGCGATGTATTTCCATGCCGTTCCTAATATGTCAATTGATCTCCTGTTCTTTTTGTTTTCTACCGATTTAAGGGTGATTTCAAAAGTTTGGGTAGTTTCATGTTTGAGGAAAGGATAAATGAAGTTATCTTTAGGGACTTGAGTGGTTATTTCATTATAAGTTTCTGTCAAGAAATGTTCGTAACGGTCTAGGTCAATGAGGTGTCTAAGTGTTCCGTCCTGTATTTTTGCATTTCCGTTGTCTATTGTAATGAGTTGAGCTTTACTGTAGTCCAAAATTTTTACATCTGCTAGTGAAGATGTAATCACCGTGAAAATAATTATAAATTTGGATAGATTCATTGTTCCTAAAATAGATAGTTAAGTTTTTATTAGAGATTTGTGAATTATACGTCCTGACATTGTTTTAACTGTTGTTCTATTATTCTCAGATACTATTTCTTTTTTATATTTTGGAGTTAGTTTTGAACCAAGTCTTTTATTTATTTTTGCATAAATTATATCTCCTGGAGAATATTCTTTAGGTTCTGATCTTTTGCTGTTATGGTAAGAAAGATCTTGTTCCTGTTTTTCCTTAAGTAATATAATATTTTTGTTTCTCTGCTGCTCTAACTGTTGCGGGTCGTTAAAAATTCTATTCTATTCCCAAAGAATGTGGCGATGGGTTTGTTTCTGGTTGTTGAATGTATCGTTGAATTATATTCTTGCACAGATTTGAATAATAATTCTTCGAACGTTATTCCTATGTTGTTTGCTTTTAAACATCTCATTATTTCAGAAAGTGTACTATGGAATCTTTCTACTTGTCCGTTACTAGTGCTACTATAGGGTGGTGTGGTATATACGTTAATAGACATTTGGACCTTTAGTAAAGTTAATATTGTGGCTGAATTGAGAGATTTTTCTTTATCTACTATTACTTGTTTTGGTATTCCAAATGAGATCATTAATTCTCTGATTGGGTTTTTTATATGTTCTATTGCTTTGGACTGTATAATTTTAACATGTGCGTTGTAATTGTATGTCCATGGAAACAGGGAAATGGTATTTCAAACGTATAGTTATCTATGTCACCGATTAGCTGATGTGCGGAACTTTCGTAGCTATGGTCAATAGTCTTTAGGGCGTTAACGTCAGTCTGTGGAGGTCTCGATAGTGCGTCGGCTACCTCGTTTGTCTTTCCTGGTTTGTATTTCATTTCGTAATTGTACTCTTCGAGAATACATTTCCATCTTTTAATTTTTCTGTTATAATTTTTATTACTTAATGCATAGGTTAGGGGTTGATGGTCTGTGAAAATGATTACTTTGGGTGAACCATACAAATAACTTCTGAAACTATTAAGTGCCCATATTATTGCCAGCATTTCTTTTTCATTTGCGGCGTAATTTTCTTCGGTTTTACTTAGTGAACGGGATATGAATGCTATGGGTTTGCCTGATTGTTCTAAGACTGCTCCGAGAGCATAATTAGATGCATCAGTGGTGAGGTGAAAATCTTTATTAAAGTCGGGATATGCTAGAACTACTTCCTTTGAAACGAGTGAGGATTTTATTTTATTGAAGGCTTCTAGGGCTGCGCTAATGAGAGTTATCTGCTTTTTACAGGATGCATTTTTTGAAATGCGTCCATCCTCTCCTCTTAAGAGCGAAGTAAGGGGTTTGCTAATTTAGCATAATCCCTTATGAAGCGGCGGTAGTAGCCGGAAAGGCCAAGGAAAGATCTTAAGTCTTTCAAAGTTTTCGGACATGGGAAATTTTGTATAGCTTCAACTTTTGAAGAATTGGTTTTTACACCACTTGGTGAAATAATAAAGCCTAGTAACTCGACTTCATTTCGGAAGAATTCGCACTTGTCCAGTTGAACTTTCATATTTGCTTCTTTGAGAGTGCGAAATATTTGTTCAATATTTTGGAGATGGCTTTCTTCATCTTCGCCGAAAACTATTATGTCATCAATGTATGTAGACATATAAGATTTTACCTATATAGTTTCTTAGAATATCATCTAAGGCTCTTTGAAATATAGAAGGAGCGTTTTTCATCCCGAATGGGAGTCGTGTAAATTCATTCACCGTCGTTTCCAAGCTTGGTTATTGGGTGCATTTCTATTCATAAAGATAACCGCTTTTGTATGTAGGGAATGGTCTACATCCATTGGCTCTGGACGTGGAAGTCCGAAAGGACGTGGGGGTTGTGGCCTAGCGGGATGTTGATATGTTGGCCGAAAGTTTGGAGAATTGCTATAGTTAAAATTTGGTTGTTGCCGTTGCTGAGGCACGTAGTTCGGTTTAGATAAATATGGCTTAGGAATGTAAGCCAATTGTGGGTAGAATTCGTTGGTGGCCTTTTTAGGCGGAAGAGGTGGGCGAAAGGCCTGAGCTTTTCTAACGTGGGAATTATTATTGATCGCGTAATGCGAACGAAATTTCTGGTTTTCTAACTTAAGACATAAGTGAAGAGCTTGAGGGAGGTCTACGGGTTCTCTCATGCCAAGAAGCCTTGGCAAATCGCCATTCAGTCCTCGAATAAAAGTGTCAAGGGCTTTGTTACGATAAGTTCGTGTGAGTAAATGCATGGATTCAGCACCGATTTCCTTGCAACCAAGCTTATTAAGAATGAGAGATAGGTGCGAATATACCCTTTGGTAAAATTCCTGAATAGTATGGTTACCTTGAGCTAATGACGTCATTTGGTACTCTAAGGTACCTACGTCCCTTTTATCGGCGTAATGGAGAGTAAGGCATTTTGAAATAGCCTTCCATTCTAAAGGTGTGTTATATGATTCGAGGGTAATGTCTGCGTTGCCCACGATTTTGTTTCTTACTACGTTAAGGATACCGTAGTATTTTGGCGATCCTCTTTGAGGTTCGTATATTTCCAAAATTCTGTCCACGCCTTTCTTCCATGAACTGAATTCTCCTGGATTCCCAGAGAATTCACGAAGACATCTTACCACATCAGGGATTTTGTCTAAGTCGTTGATGCTGTTTCTCAGTGTAGGGTCTATAGTCACGTCAGTTAAGTTTGCAAAGTTTGCGTTTGGATTAAGCGCAGCTTGGACTATGTTTCGTCCTTCGTGTCCTAAAATGTGTGTGACCATGCCACTTATAATATTGGTTAATTGTTCCAGATTCATTTCGCCAGAATTTGGAACAGGATGGGATGTTTGGGTATTGCCTGCGGTGGGTGCGTTTAGCACAGCAGGTCGTATGGGTCGTATGGGATTGTTTGGCATAATTTTGTTGGATATTTTGAGGATATTATTGTTTTTAGTTATATGTCCTTATCCTCTGGAGGGTCCCTTTGGTGGTGAATCGCAGAGCTGGACTGCAGTTATTAAGAACCGGGGGGTCCCCCGTCAGGTGGTGAATCTCGACTCTTTCATTCTTATAATTTATTGGCTGTACAAGCCGTTCTTATTTTGTTTATAGTTTATAATTCTCTGATTTAATTTCTAATTTCCTAATTTTTTAATTAATTAATTTAATATTTCTTAATCTATATGCTTACTTATATCTAGCCTCCTGGCGCAAGGGGTGTCGTCCCGTTTGCTGTCCTACTAGGGTCCCTCGTTGCGCACGTGGTGGAGGGTGCGTTTCCTCACTATCGGATCCTAACGCTTTCAGTCCGGTGTAAGGGGACAGCTTCTCATCGGGATATCTTTGGTCCTTCGACGTTATTATTCTTTATCCTTTGGGGCTCCGGTAGCCGCTTTTGTGTATTACTCGGTATTGTAATTTTTACTCACTCGCGTAGCCTTACTTTTTAATTTTCATTAGTTTGTGGTTTTGATTTTTAAAAAAGGATAGCGGACTCGCGTCCGCGTCTTTATTATAAAAATGTTGTCTTAAGACTGAATACAATTTTTACCTTAAGTCTAAACCTACGCTTGTACCGGGTCACGTTCCCTATAGTCAGCAGTTAATCGGATGCGCGTGTGAAGCCGCTAATATTGCTGATGCGACGTCAGCTATTGCTGGGTTTCGAGTTTCGTACTGAGTTGCTGACCGATGGTGGGAATTGTCTGAAGTGCTGTGTTAACTTACATGTCTATTTCTTTTGTCTAAAATTTTACCATCTTTTAATTGTATTTTTATTTTTTTGTATTTTGGATTACTTTTTCTTATTTTTTCAACTTTTATAAATATGTCTTCTTTATTTATATCTGGTATAATTTTTCTCTTCAAATTTTGGTTATGTATTGAAATATTCTGTTTGGCTTTTATTTGTAGTCGAATGAATACTATTATTATAAAATTGTACTGATTTTACTATTCTTTTTGTAATCGTTTCTTTGTTATTTTGTGATTTTAAAAGTCTCAAGTGTTCATTTATGGTTCCGTGTACTCTTTCTATATCACTATTACCCGTTTTAACTAATGGTGATGTAAAGTGTACATTTATTTCTTCGTTATTCAAATATTCACGCATGTACGAATTATTAAACTCATATCAAAAACGTATCTTTTTGGTTTTCCAAAAATTGAATGTCTATAATTTAAAGTTTCAATAAACGTTTGACTATTTCTATCGGTAATCGGTACAATAAACAAATGTTTACTAAATTTATCAATAAACGTGAAAAATATTTGTCTTTCCGCAATATATAAATCTCCGTGTATTATTTCGTTTGTTGAATTTGGAATTTCCGTTTTATGATAATTATGTTATGCTTTCCTAGTGTTACTGAATGAACTATGTTTGTGAGGTCTGCTAGTACTGCCCTGTTTCTTGCTGTAGCCAACCCAAATAAATGCCCTGTGTCCACAATTTTTTCTTTTGTAATTTTAAGTAGGTCATTCATTGCTCGTGTCAGATTATTTATTCTTGTCTGAAGCTGAGTGTTAATTGTAATCTGTCGTTCATTAGCCTCAATCAGTTCACGTTCTTTGGTTGCAACCTCGTTAAAATCGTCGAAGTCGGGTGTCCCTGCGATGTATTTCAGTGCAGTACCTATAATGTTGATACCACGTGAATGTCGGTGATGGGTCTTCAGAGTCTCCAATAAAACGAGGATCTGACCAGCATCCGCTTGGAACAATTTCCTTGCAGGAGAATGTGGAAACTGTTCAAGCAGCCCTTCCGTATCTGTCGCTATAGTTTCATAATTCGTCAAGTTAGTTTTATGTAGCAAAATACCATATTGGTCGTGAATAGCAACTTTCCCAGTTGAAATCATCATGTAGTGTGAGTTGGTGTAATTAAATAATTTCGCCTGCGTCCAGGAAATAACCGTCAAAAACGAGTATATGTGAAAAGTTATTAATTTTATTATTTTATATTTAATGGGGATGTCCACAGCTTAGTCCGATTCTCTCCTCAGTCCCTCGCTGGCTACATCTAGGCGCGACGTGCAAATCCTTAAGCTTGTTGACTTAAGCGCTGTTTTTATTTTTACTTAAAATTTTTACCGTATCTTTTTCCGCGCGTGGCCCCACGTTGGGCGCCAATAATGAAGTCTCTTCACTTATAATTTTTTAAACTTTTATTTCTCCTGCTATGCAGGAGCAGCCAAATCTTTTCGATTACAGAGTCGGTCTTAGACTAACTATTTCCCTAAACAAAAGCCAATTCCTAACTTAACGCTACCCTAAGCGTCGCTGCCGCTGCCACTGCGGTTCGCCGTTGTTGTCGTTATTGCTGTCACACGCTACTCTGCAGACAAAGTGTCAGCACTTTCCGTACCTATGGGAATGTTATTGTCGCTGATTTCGCATACTGTTGTTATTGCTGTTGTTGGCATGCGCGGAAGGTAAGTTGCATCGTAAGCACTTCGATGCACTACAGGTGAAATGAATAAGCAGATGGTGGTTTGGCTATGTGTGTTAACTTATATTCAATATCAAATATTAAGTTAAGAGCTAGTTTCCATCTAGTAAATTTGCTATTTTCCTGTTTTAAGTTGTTTAACCATATTAATGATTTGTGATCTGCTTGTAATTTGAAACGTTTGCCATATAAATACGGTCGAAAATATTTACATGCCCATACTATTGCTAAGAGCTCTTTTTCTATTGTTGAATAATTTTGTTCACTGTCACAAAGTGTTCTACTTGCGTAACAAATGGGATGCCCGTCTTGTGAAAGTACAGAATGTACTTGCATCAGTCGTTAAGACAAATTGTTTTTCGAAATTTGGGTATTTTAAAATTGGAAAATCAATGAGAAGTTGCTTTAATTTTTCAAAAGCGTTAATATATTTGATGTCATTTGTATCAATTTTCTTATCTTTCTTTAAATACTTTACCATAGGATATGCAATGCGACTATAACCTTTTATAAACTTCCTGTAATATCCTGTTATTCCCAAGAATGATTTGATTTCCTTGACCGTATTAGGTAGTTTAATTTTTTCTATCACTTAAATTTTCTTCGGATTTGGTTTTAGTCCTTCGTTCGTGATGATGTGACCTAAAAAATCTGTTTCTTTTTTAAAAAATGAACATTTACCAATCTGAATTTTTAAATTATATTCTCTTAGTTTGTTAAATATTTTTTTAATTGAACTTACGTGTTCCTGAAGAATTGTACTGAAAATTAGTATGTCATCGAGATAAACTACACAAATATTGTTTATGAATGGTTGTAGGACATGGTTCATCATGCGTTGAAAAGTTGCTGGTGCGTTTTTTAATCCAAATGGCATTCGAACGTATTCATAATGTCCGTATTCTGTTGAAAATGCGGTTTTATGTCTATCCAACGGGTTTACTAAAATCTGATGAAATCCTTTGGCCAAATCCAACGTTGTGAAATATTGAGCGTTTCCCAACTTATCAAAAATACTTTCGATATTAGGTATAGGAAACTTGTCTTCAATCGTGATTTCGTTTAATTTGCGATAGTCAACAACTATTCTCCATTCTTGCATTCCTGAATTATCCATTTTCTTTGGAACGATCCATAAGGGTGCATTGTAAGGCGAACAGCTTTTCTTTATTATTCCATTTTTTTCCATTTCCGTAATTTGGTTTCTGATTTCATTTTTATGTATTTCGGGACATCGATATAACTTTGTATATATCGGTCTATCTGTGTTCGTGTCAATATTGTGTTGTATTTCTTTTACACTTGTCAGCACGTCTCCTTGCTTGAAAAATAAATCTTTATTTTTATTAATCAATTTTTATAATGATTCACATTCTTCTGAATTCATTTCCTCATCTTTCAATTTATTGAAAATATTTTTGTTTTCATTTTTTACGTAAATTAACTCGTCTGTTTTTAATATTTCATTTATGTACTCACCTGATTCTTGTCCATAAAAATCTTTAATATTTTCTTCTTTAAATAAATCGTTTATATCTTCATAATGTTCTTCTCTATTCGTTTCTTCACTTTTATATTTTCTTAAATTTTTTAATTTTATTTTCTGTCCATTCACTTTTAGTTCATTTTGCTTATACGAGAGCTCAATTCCTAATGGAATTACGACGTCATTTCCTAATATACCGTCATATTTTCTATTATTAAAGGCGTTCATTACTAGAAAAGTTATTGTCCGTTTTGTGTTATCATTAAATTCAATAGGTAACCATGTTAAAATATATTTGTCTGCTATTTCCTTTTGTCTACCCGTTATAACATTTTTTGGTATTTAAAATTTTTTTTCTAATATTGTAGGAAAATGCCTGGCTTTATCACTGATGCTTCTACGCCTGAATCTATTAATAATGTTACCTTAATTCCTCCTATTGTTGCGTCTATCATTGGTATATTTCTTCCTCCGAGGCTCGTTTCGGAAAATTTTCTATTAAGACGTAATCAACTTCCATCGGCTCGATTGGTTGTCTTCTTGATTGTCTGGTCATGTTGTTTGCCCTTTAAAATTGCGTCCTCGTTTGAAAGTTTGATTGGTGTCCATTTTGTTGGTGTGCGCTATGTTGAAAATTTGGTTGTGTGTTCTGTTTTAACTATTCCGTTGCGCGTTGTATTGATAATTTTGTTGAAAATTTTGCGTATGTGCGTTCTGTTGTATGTTATTCCGTTGTACGGTGTGTTAAAAATGTCTTCTTATATTTCCTGATTGTTTGGTGTAGTCATTACGCACTTGTATGTGCACCCGCAACCACCCTGTAAAAAGTACGACCACATTAAGTACTAGGACAGGACCACGCTACGTTGTAACCAACACTAGTGACCGAAGTGTTCAAACATATGGGAAAAATATAGTTACATTAACATTGCGATGTCATTGGAGAGGACCACATCTGCTCTCACACTGCATAACATAAGATCACCCATCAAACTACTTCCTTTAGACCAACAGATATACTTTCACAAGACCACCTACCAAACTACTTCGTCTAGTCCAACATACATATATTCTACTTACAGTAGACCATGGCACGGTCTACTACCTAGTATTGTGGTCTAAATGGACCACATTTAAGAGTACATAAACGCACTCTTAGTTTTAATTTTGCTAACTTCTTTCTTTTCTTTGCATTGCACTAATTACAACAAATTCTCTCTCATATTATTTGTTAAACTAACGGAAATTCGTATTGAGTGCAAACCCCCACTTTTGTTGTTGTTGTTATATTTAAACCGTTACATTTTAAATCAAATAGCAAAAACAGGCACATATTCGTTTAAACGCATCTGATTAGAGTAGCCGACAACGTGTTTGTGATTAAAAATAAAAAAAGTTTTTTCAATTAAATTGAAGATTGGTAAGTTTTCGTTTATTAAAGTGCAAAAAAGTTGTTATAATATTTTTTTTTTAAGGTTTTATTAAAATGCCAAAAGGCAGTTACTTAAACGACAGTGAAAAGGTCCAAATCAACCTGTACCACAAAGAAGGTTACTCAAATCGAGAGATTGGGCGAAGAATCGGAAGATCAGAGGCAGTTGTGCGCTCCTTTTTAAAAAAAGGTGAGAATTATGGCGTAAAAAAGCCCACGAAAGGCAATAAAAAACTAAATTCACGCCAAATAAACCAAATTAAAACGGAAGCCACAAAACATTTTTTGAACTCCACTCAAATTAAGGAGAAGTTGGATTTACCGGTGACAACAAGGCACATTGCACACATTTTACGCATGTCACCTAACGTAAAATGGAAAAAACCGGTATGCAAGCCTGTATTGAAGCCGCACCACAAACAAGCTCGGTTAGACTTCGCCAAAGAACACATGCAGTGGTCAATAGAGTGGGATAATGTTGTGTTTTCCGATGAAAAAAAGTTCAACCTGGATGGTCCAGACTCGTACAGTTGTTACTGGCATGACTTGCGTAACAATGACGTCCGTATGTCAAAGAGAAACTTTGGTGGTGGCAGCGTTATGGTGTGGGCTGCTTTCTCATCGAGAGGAAAAGCAAAAATTTGCTTTGTGCCGCCCAAAATGAACTCAAAAATATACACAGAATTGTTGGACGACGCTCTCATTTCATTTTTGGAAGATAAAATGGATGAAGATAGCATTTTTCAACAAGATAACGCTGCCATCCACGTCTCTAAAGAGTCTCTGAAATGGTTTGAAGACCACAACATCTCTCTTATGAAATGGCCTGCATGCAGTCCAGATTTGAATCCAGTGGAGAACCTTTGGGGGCACATGTCGCGAAAAATCTACGCGCAAAAAGCTCAAGGACACCTCTTTAAAACAACACTTGAGCTCAAATTGGCTATTAAGGAGGCTTGGGAAGATTTGGACCGGACGCTGCTGCAAAATTTAGTGCACTCGATGCCAAACCGTATTTTTGAAGTTATAAATAAAAATGGAGGACCAATAAATTATTAAAAATTAAATAAATGTAGCCTTATTAAAAATTAAGTTGATGCGTTTAAACGAATATGTGCCTGTTTTTGCTATTTGATTTAAAATGCAACGGTTTAAATATAACAACAACAACAAAAGTGGGGGTTTGCACTCAATACGAATTTCCGTTAGTTTAACAAATAATATGAGAGAGAATTTGTTGTAATTAGTGCAATGCAAAGAAAGAGAGAAGTTAGCAAAATTAAAACTAAGAGTGCGTTTATACGTATATGTGGCACTGTACTAATAGCTACTGTTTTTCCAATAAAATAATGGTTTTACTTGTTATTGCTTTTTTATTATAAAATTTTTAATTTATATATGTATATTAAACTTAAATTATTATTAAAACATCAAAAAAAATATATATACTGAAATAATTGAGTCAAATAAATGTCCCGTCGAAAGACTAAGGACAATGCTAAGATCCGTTTTTTTAATAAATTAAATACAAATGTTTAAAATGTTTTATTATTTATTATTTATTAAAATTGTACGCGACGAAAGAAAGGTTTCGTGTGTGTCAATTGGATTTCAGCTTAAGATAATTTACAAAGAGAATGAAAATCTTGGTTTTGGCTATTGGCTATTGTTTACATTAAAATGAGTGTGCAGTTGGTCGCTTGATTCATTGGATGAGAGCTTATAGATTATTTGGTTTGTATAAGCGAAGACGCTTAAGGCGCGATCGCCACTGAATATCGGTCATTTGTTTACATTAAATTCTCTGCACAGCAAAAATGATGCGCAGCTCTTGTTATTTGTTTACTTGACTTTAATGGATGGGTGTGAGAATGAATGTGTCACCAAAATACTGATGCTGCAGTAATTGGATATTAGTAGATGGATGTGAGAGTGAATATGTCACTATATATATTTATATATATCAAAAATCAAAAATGTTAGTTTAATTTATGTTTTCATTATTCCTTATGATTCTTGGTCACAGAAACCTGCCGGAAATGCCTCTTTTTAACAACTTGAAAAGCTTTCCTTATTTCAGCTTCCGCATTTACGGATGGTTTTCCAATTGCTTCTGAAATAAATAAAAATCGATATACATGCATATATGTATATAATGTTTTGTCCTTAATAAATATTTTAATTGTCCTTACTTTTAATAAGGGTATAAACATAGCTGAAATCCTTTAAGCATTTTTTGTGGGCTATTCCATCTATGTTATATTCAAAGCAGAATTTATGTACGTGCCAAAACCTTTTCAAAATTTTTTGCAACTTCTCCTTGCAGTAAATATTGTATTGCTGAAATGTAAAAAGTTTAAAATGAAATTGGGTTAGACTTTCAACATAAGCAGTTATTTTATGATATAAATTGTATAACTCTTACATAGCACTCTCTATTTTTTTCCGTTATCTCCGCCTCTAACTTGGTAATATCCGCATCTGTCTTAATTGGAAATTTGGAAATAGCAGAAGAAGTTCCTTTCTCTTTTTGAGACAGCTTCTCCAATAATACCGAATGTTCGGCCAAAATATTAATAATTAATTTATTTTGGTTGTCAACTAATTCTGGAAAAATAAATGAACGTGGGTATGTTGATAATGTTTATTTGATTATAAATATGTAAATATGTCATATCTTAAACATACCTGTCAATTCCGCAATATTATCCGTCAGTAATTTTTCGAGGTTGCTGCATTTATTGCAGCCATAATTGGAGCTATCTAAGTAATAAAAATTGCGAATGTAATTAAAAGAACAAACAGTATAAATTTAAAAATCAGTAGTTCCCTTACCTACAAATGATTGGGGTATTCCAGCGATCATCCAGCGAAGCTTTCCAGCTGTTTCCATTTCTATAGTTTTGCTTATTTTGATCAAACTCAAATATGTAAGTAATATTTTACACATTTATTTTTATTTAGTAACCAATTTATTAATGTCTTATAATTTCGGCTATTGACTAACGACTGACTTGAGCTTCGCTCAGGACAGCGAGTCGAAATCTTAGCTCTAAGCTACATAAACAGTATGTAAGTTATGGGTTTACTTGTCGAAAGTAAAAATTATCTTCTTACGACCTTTATTGTTCAACCGCTCGCTTAACTCTGAACTTAACAAATTTTATAATTCTTATGGTAACTTAATGCGCTTGCAGTTCTGCTGACATCGGTTCCCACGTTCCGCTGGATTTCCAGAGAATCACGCCACACTGCGCTAGATTGCTTTAAATGTTATTGTTGCTAACTCCTCCCCTCTTAAAATCAATTGTCCTCAATTGATCAAAAATATAGTAAGTTGTCAAAATTGAAGTATGTTATGGGGTTTGCTGTTTTTGGTACTATTTCTGATACTGCTGGGTCCTTACACTTGGACGATGTTTCTGATGTAAAGCTTGTTTGCAGGATTATCTTCTTTCTCCTATGGCAGAAGAATATTATTGAAAAAGCTGCTAGTGTGAGAATGGCCATGATTGCCACAGAAGTTTGAGTGGTATTCGTATTAGTCTGAAGGCAATCCAAACGTTTTATGTTGTCTATGAATAACTCGTGGATTGATTCCAATGGCAAAAGATTTATTCTTTCCTTTTCCGCTGGAGCAAATTGTGTTCTGACTGGTAACGCCCCGGTTAAAAGCGTTTCGCCATTGTAGAAAGAATCGTTATTTATTTTTATGGTAAGATTGCTGAATTTTACGACGAATGTGCCTGCAACAGACATTTCTTCCAGGCTATTATTTACGGTACCATTAAAGTTGTTTAGTAGAATTAGTCCAGGTTGAAGTATTTCTATTGGTTTAACATGATTTGCGTTGCTATATTGACG
This sequence comes from Bactrocera neohumeralis, assembly GCF_024586455.1. Lineage (NCBI taxonomy): Eukaryota > Metazoa > Arthropoda > Insecta > Diptera > Tephritidae > Bactrocera > Bactrocera neohumeralis. The sequence goes on along the minus strand of NW_026089677.1, from coordinate 23,062 downwards.
GTTTGGTCGCAAGTGTCTGCTAAAGCTACCCTTCCTATTAGGTTTACGAGGTCATCTTCGTTTATTGTAACGTTAGCTGATCCTGAATTTCCTGCAGGATCATTCGCCCTGATTACTGGTGGACGAACCAGATTATTTGGGTTCGACATTGTTTATTTTGTTGTGTCTGTTAAAGAGTTCGTTTTATATTTTTTCTCACCATCCACTACTCTTTACGTATCGGTTTCTTTTCTACTTCAATAACGTTTCAGTTTGTGCACTTACAAATTAATGCTTAAAGGTTTCATTTCAATTTATTTTGGTAAAAAAAAAATTTCACAATCTGCGCACTTGAGATTAGTTACAAATTTGAGTGGGAAAATAATTGACCTGCCAGTCATAGTTCTAATTCGATAATGCCAATTTTAAAAGAAAAACTTATAATAATATACATAACTGTAAACTGCGAAAGTAGGTGTAAGTGAACAATGCGATAAATAAGAACACAAACTAAACATCGCAGTGTTGCCAGACTTATGCAAAATCTTATACATACATATTAAGCTTATTCTTATACAATTTCAACACTTACAATACAATAACGACTTTCATTCTTTGCCTCTTCATATTGTTGGTTGTTAATGTTGATAGGTGCTGATGAGTTGGCTTGCGTCCAACGCGTCCTTTTTGCTCTGCTACTAAGTGGCCTGATCTCACACTAGCACAGTTGTTTTTATTATCACTCCACGTTCTCCGAAGAAGGATTCTTAACGCCTTTTGTTTTCCTTCGCGACGTAGGAGCTTATTTTAGCTCGGGCGCCAGTTATGGGTTTACTTCTCGAAAGTAAAAATTATCTTCTTTTCTGGTCTTACGACCTTTATTGTTCAACCGCTCGCTTAACTCTAAACTTAACAAATTTTATAATTCTTATGGTAACTTAATGCGCTTGCAGTTCTGCTGACATCGGTTCCCACGTTCCGCTGGATTTCCAGAGAATCACGCCACACTGCGCTAGACGTATCGTCAGCACTTTTGCGAGTAGAACGGATGCGCGTGTCTTTTGATTGTTTTAAATGTTATTGTTGCTAACTTGTATAAATAATTAGTACATATACTTGCATATGTCACTCCTCCCACCAAAAAGAAAGAGCAGTGTCCTTATTTATCTAAGAATGTTGATTTCAGATAATATTTTAACAATTGATCATGTCCTACACCAAAGGGAACTAGTATTAATTAAGGTTCAATTTTAATACAAAAGACTTAAACTACGAACTTAAATTTCTACTTAGCTTATTAGGACTTCAATTAAAGTGAGAGATTAAACTACTGTAAAAAATAAAGTTAGAAAGCAATTGAAACGATATACATGATTTATATGGTGTTGAATATTTTAATTTTCTTTAAATTTTTTCTTTCTTTTATATATTATTGAGTTTTGTATTTTCTTACCTTACGATTCTTAAATTTTACAATAAAATGTTCATTGTCGGTTTCAGCCTTAACTAACGCTACATTTCTGAAAGAATTTTTCGTCTTGTCTAGACGTTTTCTAGAATTTTCTGCATTGATTCAAGAAGTATCTATAATGTTTTCTCTACGCGTTTTATTTGCATTATTTATTCTTTTTTTTTTATAAGTTGGGCATTGAACGATTGAAAAATATGTTATATAGAGTTTCACCAGTAGTAGCATGTAGTAGTAACTCCTACCTGAATATTGAGTTGATCACACCACTGTTTTATGTTAACGTTATTAATACCTTGGTCCTGATCGATTTTTAACACCTTTGGAGGTCCCATAGTATTAAAAACTTTTGTAAGAGCCCGTTTGGTCTCTAACCAATTTAGTGTTTCGACTGCTTCGGCAGTTCCAAATTTCGAATACAAATCGATACAAGTAAGATAATGTTTTTTATCCCATTCCCAAAAGTCAATTATACATTTTTCCCTTTCCGTGTGTCATGATTGTTTTGTTTATTAATAGCGTCAACTTTTTGTTGACGATGTTGTAATATTCTACAACCGACATTGCACTTGTTCGAATATATTTATTGGACGTTTGTTCGCATATGCAACGTCTAAACGAGATAGAATTGCATCAAAATTAAGGACTGTTCCATGGTTAGTTAATACATCGTTTGCATCATGCGTTATTTTGTTTCTAATTATTGTGAGTGCAGCAAAGTATTTTCTACTGCCCCTCACGTAGAGGCTCATAGCGTTAAGCGCTGCCTCTCTCCAACTAACATATAAGTTCATCCTACCAGTAAATTCAGGTACGGATTTGACTACGTCTAACGATTCTTGACAGGCTATATTATCGTCTATTGTCTGTGGTAGAAATTCGGTTGCACTATTGGTATTGATTACTATTTGTGAGCGTAATTGCTCTACTTCCTCGCGTAATGCTATATTGCTGTCAGCAATAAGACGAGCTATTAGGTCTACGGTCAAAGCGTCACCGTTAGCCATCTTGTCTAATTTTCAGTTTCTGGTCTTTTTTGTTTGTTGTAAAGGTGTTTTTTTATTCTGGAGGGTCTGGAGTAGGGATGGAAAGAGTGCGAGCGGAATCGATTTTTGACTTTAGAATTGACTTCTAGTTTTTCGATTCTGGAAGTCAATTAATCAACCCCGATAGTCGGCTTTTGTGACTTAAGTTGACTTTTTATAAATTAAGCAACTCGTACACGAAATTCGTTAGATATATCAATATTTTATTAAATATTTTTTTAGTTTTTAACATATTATAAAAAGTATTTTATGATTTCATTGCATACATTTTGGTATTGGATAATAAAATTACTTTTTTTTAATTAAAAAACAAAAAAATTAAAAATAAATAACTACGGAAACCACATTTCTTCGCCGATTGATCTTAAAAATATTAGCTCATTAATGTGCTGAGGTGATAAGCGACTCCTCAACTGATTTGCGATAAGTCTTGCATGTGAAAATAATCGCTCACAGGGTACAGACGTTACAACTATTGGCAAGTCCTTTTTAGCTACATTTCATAGATACGGATATTCATATTTCATACTTTCCCACACAGTGAACGGATTAGCTTGACAGCCGGGCGTGTCAAATGCTAATTTTCCTCCAGCCTCATCAGAATGTCTTGTTATCAAAATAAGACCATAAATCATCATTGTCATCGTTCAATTCCGGACCTTGAATTATATTTGAAATATTTGCCACCGTTGGTGCTAATTTTCGTTCTGTCTTGACAACCATAGAAATAATCAAATAATGTTTGCATAATCAACCTACCGACATTAGTTACCGCTCGTGCAGAATCCCGAATATTTTGAAAACCAAACTTTTTATAGCGAGGATCAACCAATGTTGCACAAGCGTACAGTTTTACAGATTCAATATTGCCGTATTTTGTTCGATGTCTTGAACCATTCTCTTTTTCAAATGTCGCCCAATTAAAGTTTCTTCAATAAAAATTCAAAACAAGGTAATATTGCAATAGCTTTGCTAGTTTAATAATGGGAACTTACTTTTCTAAGACTTGAAATCAAAAGAATGCACTTGCTCAATGTTACACATTTCTCAAAACAAACTTCTTGAGTTATTTGCAAGAGAGGTTTAAAATGTCACGAACTTCTACTAACGCATCGATTTCCTCACCTGTGATCATGTTAGGTGGCTTCGCTTTCGAAGATTTGTCCATCTTCACTTGTAAAAGCACTTTACTGACATGATCAGCAAGCACAATGAAACGGTCAACCATTTCAAAACAGGAGTTCCATCTCGTTCGCACTTCCTGAATTAATTTCAGACGAGAATTTTCAGGCTTGTCCTTCTGCAATTTCAGAAGCTCTGTAGTCGCTCTTTCACTTTGTCGAAAGAATGTGACAATTTGTTTAACTTTTGACAATAGCTCACGCAATGACGATTGCTCAGTATGATCTGTAATTAAGTCTTCAAGATTGTCAATAGCATCATTTTCATCAGCGGGTAAGTCGGAAACTTGATTTTGAGATTCAGATGCAGGTGGAGTAATATTAACTTCGATAAGGCGCTGACCAATATTATTTATTACATGTCCAAAACACGAAATGTGTTTCCCATCGCCGAACTCACTTTTAATAGCTCCTTTGATGTTTGCGCCCCCGTCTGAAACGAATGCTGCTATTTTACTATCATCAAGACCCCAGTCATTGCATATATGTATTTCTTAATTTCAAGCTCAAATTTTCTATTGTTTTCCTCTCTTCCATGAGATAAGCGCCCAGCTCAACAGTCTTCATCTCAGTTTCTGTGAAGAAAGGTTAATATGTCAATAAAGTTAGATATTTGAAGTTAAAACTGAATGATTTTTGAAAATAAAATCAGTAACTGACCTTTCAGATAGTGAACTGTTAAGCCAAGATAGCTTTTCATTGTGTGTTGGTGAGTCCAGATATCAGTAGTAAGACACACAGATTCAGTCTGTCGCAGTTCAAGTTTTATTTTATTCGACAAATCTTGATATTTACGACTCATAGCATTAGTTATAGTTGGCTCACAGGGTATGTGATACAACGGTTGCAGTGTTTTAATAAATTTTCTGAATCCTGGTCTTTCTGTGGTACACAGAGGCATATTATCAACAGCGTTCATTCGTAAAAGAGCTGTGGTAGCTTGATCATATCTACGTCCACTAGCTAGGAAACAATGAAAATGCATGATAGAAGAAATTAATAAGATTAACGTTGTTTCCTAATTTAAGTCACTACTACCTGAAAAAGAATTAGCATTGTTTATACAACGATCCATAGGACCTTGGACCTGAGATTGTACTGTGGTATTTTCTTGAACAGATGATTTAGTTTGAGGTACCAAAGCAACCGATGGAACAGATGATTCGACAGCGATTAAAACCTAAGAACAAACATAATTAAGTTAGTATCAATATAAAAAATTAAATTGTCTGTGGAGAGGAATAGTTTATGCACAAACTTTAAAAAGTTCTTCAAAAGCACTTACTTTTTTAGGCTGAACTTCGAAATCATTGTGACTGTCATTCAATCTTTTCTGAGTTTGTTTTTCATTACTTGACGAAGGAGCAATCTTGTGAGCACATTGTATGACATAAATCACACTTAACTTTACTGCCATTGTTAACTTTTGTGCAATAGGCCCATATCAAACTGGGAGCCATGATAAAGACTTGTTCAATACTAGGTACCGTATATTAAAAAGTTAATTACATCAATTACCAGCGGCAATATAAACATTATATTGTTATAGACCAATCAGAAAGAGGCTATTTATAAGGAAACACTTCGATTGGTACTTTGTATTGTGCTTTTAAAAGTAATCTTATAGTGATTATCTTAATTCGTCAACTGTCAAAGTCATCGAGTAAAAGTTGATTTTAATCGATTCAAGACAGGCTTGAATCGATCCTAAAGAGTCTATTATTTCTAATAAAAGATCGATTTTCGACTAAAGTCAGAGTCGACTTTTCCATCCCTAGTCTGGAGTTCAGAATCGCAGAATTAAGCTTTATTGTAAACCGGAGGGTCCCCCTTGCGGTGGTGAATCGAGGTTTAAATATATTTTTGTTATATGGCTGGTCGAGCCTTCAATTATTATTTTATTAATGTAGGATTCTACCCACAAGTCACAAAAATGAGTTCAAAAATGTATTTAATGTTCATTGAGTTTAATTAGAAATTTGTTAAACGAATACAATATAATGAAATGGATGATTTGAAAAAAAGTGATGGTTTTAAAATGAATTTATAAAAGTTAATAATTAAAAAATACTGCAGACACCAAAATTTCATAACTCGTCTTCGGCTTCTCAAACGCGACTCGACTCTGTAATTTTGTTATGGACACTTTGCTGATGCTGCTCGTAATTGCCAGATTTCTTGTTCGCATTAAGCTGTTATAGGGTTTCCCTGTCCCACATTAATTTATTGGTATAATCTTTTTGAATTCTGAATCATAGCCACACTTTCTGCTTCTAAAGAATCCCTATTATAATAGTCCTCTAACGTGGCTGTTTTATTTTTTCCTATGTAATTAAATAATGCGTTCATGCAGTTTACTTTCTCAGCTTCGTCGTGGAAGTAATTTGGTACATATTTTTTTGAAATGTTTTTTTTTTATTAGAATTGCATACCCTTTTTTACTATTTTGTCTATTCTTTCATAGTCCAGATTATTCGGTAGGGCGTCCGAGTCTGGCATTTTGATTTTATTTAAAAAATATTTTGGTTGAATTAATTTTTTATAATTCTCTGGAAGGTCCCTTGGGTGGTGAATCGCAGAGAATTTTAAATTGTTATAAGCTGGAGGGTCCCCCTTGCGGTGGTGAATCGCAGCTTTTAATTATGTAATTCATTGGTTGTACAAATCATTAGTTATAGTCTTTAGTTTTTTTGTTTTTTGAATTTGGGACATTCCCTAGTATCATGATCGCCCTTACAAAAGTCACAATATGACAGTTTTTTATATTTAATACTTGGGCTATTTCCCATTTCTAATACATATTCTAAATATAGTTAATTTTAATTTAAACTTACAAATGTATTCTCTCGCTGTCTCTGTTATAATTCCCGCTAATGATGCCGCTTACCGTTACCGCTTGTTGATGATATTTTTTTATAAGATATTTGTATTTTTGTGATATAAGTCAACCTAGTCCTTTGTAATTGCTGCTGTTGACACTTTCGTTGATGATGCAATTGTTGCCGCTGATGATGTTTATTTCAGGTTTTGACTTTTTTGGTCACTGTTACTTTTCTAATGAATTATTTAGATTTATTTCAGGTTTGTTTGTTTACACGACACGTTTTTAGAGTTTTGGAATTTTTATTTTAACTTTTCTCCCTTTTTTGGGATACTTGTTTTTTTTTTTTAATTTTAATGCGTTATTCGCATAGGTACTACCTCTCGCACGAGGTTTATGTACGTTGACTGGTTCTGGTATTGGTGTTCACTAATCGCGACCGTTACGGTTCTAGGGATACATTTCTCTTCCTTTATACGATTAACACGAACCCCTAACGTTGGGCGCCAATTCACTTCCCTTGCGTGGGAAGTATTAAGAAAATGTTATCGTCCGCTACATTGGATTTCTATATGCTCCTAAATTTCTTGAAAATTGTTGTTGTGTTTGGGGATTATCTTGCCTCGAATTATTGTTTCGGTTTTGAAACCGGTTATTTGTTTGCCTGCCTTGATAATTATTTTGATCGACGGGGTTGCGATTTGGCCTAATATTATTGCTACTATTTGGTTTTGTGTTGTTGCTATTTGTACTACTTCTATTCTGTACCAGACCACATTCCTCTAGACAATAATATGCTTCTCTAAGATTCCCTATGCTTCTACTATGTATTATGCTGGCTAGATGCACTGGCATGCTGCTCAAAAATGTTTTTAATATCATTGCCTCGTTTATTGGATTGTGTCAGGTAGTGAGAGCGTTGAAAAGGTAATAATTATTAAACCGGTTTCCACAAGTGTTGAGTCATTACTGTTTTCTTTACGCATAATTTTTCGCACTTCACTTACGCTTTGATCTTTAAGTTCATCTAAGATTTCGTTTTCGGTCGTTGCAGTGGACAATTAGTCCGTTGAAGTTTTTATTTCTGAATGAGGTTACCTTACAAGCCATTTTATTCGGGTCATTGAATTCTTGAGGTACTTCTGTTATAATTTCAAGGTCGTTGCAGTTGACAACACCTTTGGTGAAATTCAGCATTATATTTTTTCTTGTATGTATGGTTCTTTTTTTTAGTTTTTTTCTGATGAGGTTCTTTGTTTTTATGTATCGCCACCTCTGATTTTTTTGCACATGCCGACTTGCCCGCATGTACCATCGATCACGTTTTTGATAAGGAATGGGGACACTTTAGTTAAGGTTTCGTCACTATTTTTTTCTTTTTATCACTAAAAATTTAGGTTCAGGAGATTTTATTTCCGTAATTTTTTGATATGGTTGGGGGAGGAGTGGCGGAATCCCGTCCACGTCGGGTGGGTCGTTCATTGCTTAGACTAGGTTTTACACCAGTGTTTCAAGTTTACACTTGGACGGTTGATTAACGAACTTACTCGCCTGAGAGCTGTAGTCGAACTGGCTTATTATATATTTCGCCATGCGTTGTCCTTGGATGAAGATGTTCTTTCAATTTCTTTTTTATTTGTTCCCAAGTAGCATTTCCCTTATTTCACGGAGACATTTAGCTGCATCACCGCATATTTTTTCCTGGATTATTATTTGTAGTCCAAACTCCTGTACAGCTGGATCATCAGAACACAAGCCTAATGTTCTTTCCACGGACTTTGTAGACTGCATTAGATGGATTGTTGCTTCCGACTGTTTCAAGTGGGTGAACTGTTTTAATTTGTCTCTATTATTTAGAGATAAATGTTGTTGTTGTACTAACTCCTGCATTGCTGCTGTTGTACCACCTTGGTTTTGTATATAGTGTGCTTGAGTTTTGATTGTATTATCAAACTCTTGGTGTTTTAATTGCTGTTGCTCAATAATAAATAAATTTTTCATCCCGTCCATCGAGTAATTTTAGCTGAAGCTTCTTGTCAAAAACCCCAGTGATGATACGATCACGTAATATTCGATCTTCGTACGATAATTTGCAAGTGCAATTGAATTCACAACGATCGATTTGAGTTCGCAGTTCGGTTAAGAATTCACTGAACGGTTGATGTTCTTCTTGCACTATGTTGTTAAATTTGTACGATTCCATTGTCAAATTCTTTTGCGGCAGACAATGTTCATCGAATGCTTTCATCACTTCACACAATGTGCGTTGTTTTGTTTCATCCACATCATGCGCTGCTACATTGCCTGCTGCTGGTACATGTCTTTTTGTCGTGATTGTACCCAACAATGCATTTTGAGACCCATCATTTGGAAACAAAGTGTTGTAAATGTTAGCACCTTTGGTCCCAATCAGCCACAGAAAAATTTATATTGTTTTGTTCAGCTACGCTGTTCTTGTCGTTTGCCATCATGAAGACTTGGAAATCACGTTTCCAGTTCTTCCAATCCGATGATATATTCGCACAATCCAATTCTCGCAATGGTTTTCGTGTATCCGTCATTATCAATTTTTTTCCAATGAAATTGTTGTTTGCTTGACAACGTTATGGCCCGATGATGAAATTCATAAAGTTGAGAATTATTCCCAAATTCCGCGTTCAAATTATGTTTATTTTTTTATTTTAGAATAAAATAGATCTTTTTACTTCTCACACCATGTAATATGCCGCGACTTGAACTAAAACAATGTATTTTGTAGAAATGAATAATCGACGCTATATTTTTAAGTCTCTCTACACGTGTGTCTTATTAAGCAGTTAACGCTGAATTGAATTCATGTGACAGCCAACAACCATTACAGGGTTGTCATAATGTGGCGTTTATTGTCACATTACATAGGTAAGCTTGAGTTATGCGTAATCTGGTTGTTCTAGTTTGGAAAGTTAGTGCTCTGACGGCATCGTGGAGATGGATCGACTTCCATTTTCTCAACTTGGTCGCGATTTGGAGGGCGAGCTCCTTGCTCCCTGGTGAAATAGGGGTTTTTTCAGTCCTGTACTGAATGCTGGACTGCTTCTGCATCCAACGATTTTGCAAACTGGGCCCCAAATACGTGCCTATCGTGATTTCCTTCTATTTCCTGGGCCATTACAAGGGCCGAGAGCAAATTTTTGGGCTGGGCCGCAAAAAGAACATCCGTGAGGTTTCTCCTTAACCCAGAGATGAATACGCGCAGTGCATCGGCCCTATGCTTGTCATTCATGTACCGTGCCTGGTCGGTGTCAAACGTCATTGTAGTTTTATTTGTGAGAAGTGTGAGTTTTTTTTTAAACCTCCTCATAAAATTGAATAATCGACAATTGTCCTTCCTTAGCGTTGCTCGAGCAGATGCAATGTTCGCTTGTCTGAGTATGTAAAATCTAAACGGCTAATGATAGCGTCGGAATTAAGGACCGTGTTGAATGATGCTAAAACTGCATGAGCCGATCCCCTAATTCTGTTGCAGCTTGGTAGTGTTTTGAACTACCCACGTAGGTTTTAAATATATCATACGCGGCCATAGCTGCCTGCCGCCAGGAGACATATTGCTCCTGTGAGCCATCGAACTCTGGAAGTGATTTAACTGCATCCAGGCCTTCATGACATTCTACTTCGTCTATGATTTTTATTGGTTTAAGTCTTAATTTCAGCAGCTGCCACAGTTGTGGCCTGAAACTGGTTTGTAAGCTGCTCTAGCTTGGTTTCAAAGTCTTTCCTTTGTACTTGTAATGCGGCGCTGACGGCCGCATTGATAATACCCTGCAGTTGTTGTTCATTCATGTCTTGTTCGCGTTTGAGACGTTTGCTTGTCAAAAGTTGGTTGTCAAGTCTGTCCAACAGTTCGTTAGTCTCAAGTTTGCTCATGCAAGGTTGTTAAGATGGCACGGACGGGTGGCAGACATAAGTGCACAAAAACAAACAAAAATAGGAAACAGGAGTTCAAAGTACAACCCTGTTTATTACAACCACACTAACCACACTTAAATTGTCAAATTATCACTAATATAATTATAAACAGAAGGCGGAGAGAAAAAAGTTTCACTTACATTATTTATCACCTCTGGGTGATGGGTCCTTGAGGTCCTTTCTGCGTGGGCTTCCTCTGGTTGGGCGCCAGTTAATTTTAATTGACTTCGTATCACTTCATTTTAGCGGTAGCGACGGTGTTGTCGACTACCCAAGTTATTTTAATTGAGTTAACACTTTGAGTCTCTTTCAAAAACTGTTTATTTAATAATCAGTAAGCTTACTGCTAACCTACTATTCTTACCGTCGCTTCTGCCGTTAGCGTCGGTATCTAATTACTTCCATAGACATTCCCACGCTCATGTGCCATACTCATGCATCGAGCTGATCATCGAATTACAACAGCTGACCAAACATTTAATTTGATCGCGCAAATTACGATATTACATATATATATGTAATTTATCAGAAATTACATATTTTCCGTTTGAATAAAAAACTCCGGCTAATTTTCCGTACTGTGCGGCTTGCCGTTCAGTTTATTATTAATCATTTTATTCTTTATAAAAATCTTATTTGCTAAATTTACTTGGAGCCGTTGTGCTGACTTGACATTCCTCAGCATCAACGACCCGACATATCTTAAATAAACATAACAAATAATAACAGTGGCATTGGATTTCATTTTTAAAGGAATTTAAAAGATGATTACTTGCTAATGCATATTTCTTTATTTATGTATTTATGCATGTTAATATGTATGTAGGAATTCTCACCTGGTCAGCTCCTTTTCCAGTAATAAAACCAGTGTTAGGTTTTATAAAATTATTTATTTATAATTAATTAGTTAAAATAGTTTAAAAGTAACTTCTTTACTTCTTCTAAGGTTTTAGGTCCTCTTTCCGCTGCGGTATAACTCGTACTGCCGTTCGTCTTTTCTTTCAAAAAATGTCCGAGCCGTCGTTTGTCGTGTTTCGTTAAGTCATTGTTTTCTCGTCAAGTTTAAGGTGAGTACATTGTCTTCGTCAGTTGTTCGTCACCCTACAACCAGCACTACATTCGGCCGTCCTGATCTCATTCGCCCCCGAATGAGTTGGTCCATCGTTTCATATATTCTGCCACTGTAGATGTCTTTCCCGGCCCTTCATGGTCTCCTACTTTTTCGACCTCATACCGCCCATGGTTGAATTTCTTCACAACTCTATATGGACCCAAGAATTTCGGTTTTAATTTTAGTCCACTCCCGAATTGCGTTCTTTTAATCGCCACTAGATCGTTCGGTTCATAACCCGTTTCCTTTCTACGCCGCAGATTGTACGACCTGCGATTCTCCTGCTGAATTTGCGAAATATTTTCCCTAGCTTGCTTCCTTACTAATTCGCGATCTTCGTTCAACTCACCTACTGCTTCATCATCTAAGAGTTCTTGTAGCTCTGGTATATTGGCCATACGAATGCAAGTCCAGTTAATATCTTGAATGGTGACCGCTTTGTACTTCACGGAGGTGTGTTGTTTATAAACTGTTGTACGCGATCTATGTGTTTGTACCAATTTGTAGGTGTCTCTGTGCACAACTTTGATAACATGGGAACCACTACCTTGTGCATCCTTTCTACTTGCCCATTTCCCCGCGGCACCCCTGTGGTTATAAGCAAATGCTGAATTTTCTCCTCCTGGCAGTATTCTTTGAACAAATTCGAGGTAAACGCAGTCCCCCTATCAGAAATGATGCGCTTTGGGTTACCGAATATAGCTGCCTGCTTCTTTAGCCTCTCTACTACTGCTTCTGTTCCTGTATTCTTCGTAGGATACAACCACACGAACTTGCTAAATGCGTCTACCACCACCAAAATGAAATTATACGACTTGCCGGTCGTCTCCAGTGGTCCAACGTGGTCAATGTGGTAGGTTCCTAAAGGTTTGTCTTCTTTATTTATCGTATTTAGAAATCCCTCTTTTTTCCCACTCTTGGATTCGTTAACGATACATTCGATGCAACTTCGTACTATCTTGCCTACTTTAGCATTGGCTTGAGGAATAAAAAACGTCTTTTCTAAAATATCCTGGGTTTTTTTTATCGAAAAATGTCCCTGTCTGTGCGCCATTCTAATGATTTCATCCTCCATAAGAACTGGTACTACTATCAACTCTTTCTCAGGATTCTTAAAAAGGATGTCATATTTAACATAAAAGTCCTCAAACTCGTCTTTTTCTAAAATTTTGCGAACTGCTTTTGTCCATTCGTCTTTGAGTTGTGCCTGCTTAAGTTGATACTTTAATGAGTCTTCTAACATCAAACAATACACCCGTTTGCAATCAGCGTCAACGTGTGCCATTCTAGTTCCTGCCCGGTGCTCGATTTTCAATTTGTATAAAAGAAATGTAAGAAAAAAATCTTTGGAACACATACTTTAACAACTTTTAAAGGGGCAAACAACGCCCATCTCGCAATTTTTGGGGGTATATCGTTTCTCCTAAGGGTCATTGTGAACGCGTTGCAGTCAGTAATGATCTTAAATTTTATTCCTAATAAGTATATCCTCCATTTTTTTAGGGCCTCGATGATAGCTAAAACCTCAAGCTCGTACGCTGTGTAATTTTCCTCCACCGGCTTTGTTTTCCGGCTCATATATTGCACCGGATGCAGTTGTTGGTCAGTTGGATCCCTATGCAATAACATACCCATACCCATACTTACTGGCATCAGTATGGACTTCCGTATACGCATTCTGGGAAAATAGCCGTAATACTGGCGCTTTCTGTAACTGAGCTTTAAGTTGCTTAAAAGCTGCAAGTTGTTCTTCTCCTAATCTGAAAACTACGTCTTTCCTCAACAAGTCTGATAATGGTCTTGCGATAACTGCAAAACTCGCTATAAACCGTCGAAAATAAGACGTTAACCCCAAGAACCTCTGTAAGCTCTTCTTTTCTGATGGTAAAGGAAAATTTTTAACCGCTTTAGTTTTTTCTCTGCAACATTGCGAAATTTGTTATAGTGCCATTTTCGATAACGGTAAGAGCATACCCAGCATCAAAAAGCTCCACTGCTTTTCGCTTTGAAGAACGAGACTTTCACTCCAAATAAGGGCATTTTCAGCCGTCAACTGCCTTTATTGCCATATTATAATCACATATCTATACAAAAAATAACCAAAATATAAGAAATAATTAAATAATAAATATGTACATAGTGCGTACATAGAAATAATTAAGTATGTACATGTACCTACTTATGGCATTGATGCTAAAAAATCCCCTTTCTTTTCGTCTTTTGAAGGAATTATCAAATCGTCCATATAACACCGTAATTTTTGACTTACCTTTTTGGTTGTCATAATTAAGTTAATGCCCTTTCCAAAAACAACACGTTTTATGACTATCTGCAAAAAACAGCAGGTGAGTTTGAAAAACCTACAGAATGGTACCAGCTGCGCAAAATGATCGTATTGCCCATCAAACTATTAAATTTTTTTTTAACAAAGAATGCTATATACTTACACTTGTTCAGGCACATCGATTTCGTATCTCTACTGGCACATGGAAAATAACCCATTTGCTAATGAAAATCCATGTCGTGAAAACTCGACCCCCTTGCAAAAAGTCTATCTAAGAACATCGTCCATTACATTCCATTGGAAAATTATTCACTTTCACTCGGATTCCAGAACCTGCCTGATTATCTTCTTATTCAGTTGCCTGTAGTCACAACATAAGCGCTTTCCTCCATCTTTCTTTGGAACAACAACAATAGGCGAAGCAAAGTTGGAGTTGCTAATTTGTATTATCCCGTCTCTTAGCCATTCCTCAATTTGCTTATCAACAAAGCAACGATCTTCAAAAGACATTCGCCTAGGCCGCTGGTAAACAGCTACTTCATCTGACAACACAATTTCCATTTTTACGGGTGATACACATTTACCTGTCGTTGTGTATCTGTTTACTAAATTTTCTACATTCTTAGCCAGACTCTTCTCTAAATGTTTCACATCCATTGTCTTTATTTCCTCTAATTCGTTCAAGCTCATAACATCGAACTCTTGTATCCACTTTTCTGGTGTAACTACTTTGACTTTGGAATCTACCTCAACTGTTTGCGTTTGATTATTGTTAACCTCCGGCTTATAAGATAAACTTTTCTTTTTAAAAACAACTTCCTCTTCTGTTAAAACGATATCAACATCCTTCAGAATAGCCTTTCCTATCATCCCTGCGAATTGAATATCATTTTCTTTGACTACATGAAAGGTGACATTTAGCGATAGTTCATCTACATGCATCAAAGTTTCAAAGCTGCCTATGGTCTCAATGACATTAGCACAAGCACTATAAAGCTTCCTTCGGTCATTAGTCAACTTATTTCCGGCCCCACTTAATAATAACGTATCGTATCGAATCAAATTTAGTGAACATCCTGAATCAATAAGTGCCTCAAATCTAAAATCGTTAATCATGACCGTCTTAAAATGTAACTCATCCCGAACGCTATTTATGAATGGTTGAAAAATATCGTCCCTCAACATGTTGACCGTGCTCGGTTCTTTCTTTGGGTCATTCGTTTTTTTATCTTTACTCTTGCATTCGAAAGAGCGATGGCCCAATTCGTTGCACTTAAAGCATTTGAACTGCTTCTGTGGACATTGCGCAGCTATATGCGTTTTATCTCCACACTTAAAACACCTTCTAACCGATTCCTCTTTTGGCTTTACCATTGATAAGTTACTCTCTTTCCTAGATTCATTTGTGCCTACTTTACCTAACCCTGCATTAGATTTTCGTATCCTTTCATACACTTTTATCTGCTCTTTTAAATCGTTTATATTCTTTGCTTGATACAATAAAGACTTATTAAATCGTGAATCCGGAATCCCCTCAATAAAATAATCAATGACACTGGCCTCGTCTAGATTAATTTGTTTGCCTATTTCCATTAGGCTATATAAATATTCACGTAACGTTTCATTCGAGTGTTTAAGCCTATTTTTCAACAGCTTATGAACATCTGACGAACAAAGCTTAGCACCGAATTCAGTAATTAACGCACTTTTTAAGTTTTCCCAATTGCTTACATTGCTTTGACTTCTAACGAAAAGCTTGGCTGCTCCACGTAGAAGCTGCTTGCCATAAACAAATCTTTGCAAATCGTTCCACTTTACTATATCTGCATTCAACTCGAATTCGTTTACCCAAAACCGAATATCTACCGACCCTTCACCAGTAAATGAACTAACACAATCACCTAAATCTTTAAGAGTAAATAGCTGTTGCCGCACAAAGGACTGGGAAGACTGTGGAATGTTGCATTCTTGAACGTCATCGTATACCGACCGACTCAACTCATCATCGCTTGGCTCATTTCGCGACAAGCCATAGTGCTGCAGTAGTCTGTCCTGAAGTTCTCGTTTTTGTCCAGTAGTCGAAATACCAATTTCTCTCAACTTGTCTTTCAGTCCATTAACTGTCAAAGTCATTAAAGTGTTTAAGTCCATCTTATCAACTAATATTTAGACCTTGTTGTAACAGGTATAAAAATACAGATGCTTATAAACTAAAAAAAAAAAAAAAGTTTATCAAAAGTTGCTTAGAATATGTGCATGCGTATACATAAATACGTATATAGTTTAAAATACTGCTGGCGATCACTTATATTACTCGTAGTTTGAATTTAATAAATGAAGTGTTTATTATTTTCTATATTTCTGTATTTTTACTGCATTATCTATAGCGTAGATATTATTCTCACTGTTTACGTTCTTCAATTGCTTCTTTTCTTTCAGTTTGACTGAATCTAATAAGAATTTATTTCTATTTCCACGAATAGTTAGTTTGCCACTTCTTACTCTTCCCTTCCTTTAATATCAACTTCTTATATCAACCTTCTTTAATAATGCACTTTCATTATTCTTTATGTTTCTATTCTATTCCATTGCATACTACATATTTCTTTTACGGGGCATCTCGACAGGATAAAATCTATGTCTTGCGAACTGTATTGCCGTGCCTATTGCCTGTGGAGACTCCACATTGCTTATATCTTACAATACATATGAATTCATTCTACCAGTAAATTCTGGTACGGATTTAACTATGTCTAACGATTCCTGACAGGCAATATTATCGTCAATCGTCTGTGTTAAAAAATCGGTTGCACTAGTGGTATTGACTATTATTTGTGAGCGTAATTGCTCTACTTCCTCACGTAATGCTATATTGCTGTCAGCAATAAGGCGCGTTATGAGGTCTACGGTCAAAGCGTCACCGTTAGCCATTTTGTCTGATTTTAAGTTTTTTTTTTTTTTCTTTTTTTGTTAGTTATTTTTATTTTTTCCTTTCTAGGAGGAGATGCTTTTTTATTCTGGAGGGTCTGGAGTTCAGAGTCGCAGAATTAAGCTTTTATTATAAACCGGAATATATTTTTGTTATATGGCTGGTCGAGCCTTTAATTATTGTTTTTATTAAAACAAATTTTTGGTTGAATTATCTTTTTATATTTCTCTGGAGGGTCCCTTGGGTGGTGAATCGCAGAGAATTTTAAATTGTTATAAGCTGGAGGGTCCCCCGAGGGTGGTGAATCGCAGCCCTTAGTTATGTAATTTATTGGTTGTACATACCATTAGTTATAGTCTTTAGTTTTTTTATTTTTAAGTTTAGGACATTTCCTAGTATCGTGTTCGCCCTTACAAAAATTGCAGTACGACAGTTTTTTATATTTAATACTTGGGCTATTGCCCATTTCTTAACATATAGTATATTCTAATTTTAAACTTACAAATGTATTCCCTTGATGGCTCTCTCGTTAAATGATGCTGGTGTTGCCGTTGCTTCCTTTATGGTTGCTGCTGCTGCTGTTGACACGTCCGCTGATGTTTTTACTGCTGCTGTTAACAATTTTTTTGTCACTGTTAATTTTCTAATAAGTTGCTGATGATGCAAAATATTTGTATTTTTCTGATTTGAGTCATTCTTTCTGTTTGTGTTTTGTTGGTAAGTTGTGTTTTTAATTAGTTATTTTAATTATCAATTAAAAAATTTTCCAAACTTCGTTGCTTGTTCTTGTTCACACAGTTATTTTTTTGGTGAAAGTTTTTCACTTCTACTTTTTTGGTCACTGTTATTCTTCTAAATCTTTGGTAGGTACAAAAAGCTTTTCAAAAATTTGTGTAATTATGTTTTTTTTCACTTTAGTAGGCACTTTTGACTTCGTGTTAAACTATTTCTTTACAAGACAATTTTTTATATAATTTTTACTTCACTTTTTACTTTTCTTCACTTTTTGTAGGCACTTTTGACTTCGTGATAAATTTAACTTAGCTTTTTTTTTTCTTTATTAGGCACTTTTTTTTTGAATTCGTGCCCCACGTTGGGCGCCAATTAATTCCCGCAACGAGGGAATTTTAAAAAAATATATATTTTATATCCGCGAACGCGCGGATGAAATGAGAACACGTGTGGTTCTAGTGGATTGCAAGATACAAATCAATTCTTTATTTCAGAAATACTAATACATATACATTTTGGTTTTATTTACTTAAAGTTAAAGCTAAAGTGTAAGCATCAGCTTGATTGAATCCAGAACAAAGAGTTAATTACAATTTTAGCTGTGACAGCAATTTTCAGCAGAACGTTAAGCGTTCTGTTTTCTTTACATTTGTTATTGTTATGCCTTCTTGTGAGGGCCAGCGATATTGTTTTGATAATAATGGATTCTTGGAGTCAGAACGGAAAAAGCATATCGAATTCTTAAATATGTGGGGACAGAGCGGCTTCAGTGGGCTTAGGATAATACCGAATTCTGGGGTTTATCCATAACAGAGTTAGACTAGTGATAGTTAAGGTGATGAATATCAATGTTGTTATCGTTATTATGTTTCTTCTTTGAATTGCATCCTTTCT
This sequence comes from Bactrocera neohumeralis, assembly GCF_024586455.1. NCBI lineage: Eukaryota > Metazoa > Arthropoda > Insecta > Diptera > Tephritidae > Bactrocera > Bactrocera neohumeralis. Next base: position 4,672 of record NW_026089677.1, on the reverse strand, counting down.
TAATTTCACAATATCATTTTTTTTTGATGAAACTGTAATCTTTGATTTTCTCTAGGCTTAAAGTCTCTGTTACTGTTGTTATTGGCACTTTCTCTAGATTTGGTGGTGCTACGAAGATTGTGTCCCAATGGACTGAAGGGTTGTCTTTATATGTTGTTCCCGCTATCGTGACGGAGCAATTCGTGTAGTGGAGAAGGGAGGTTCCTTCAATTGCGAAGTTTTGCCCACAATCAGAGGTTATCGGTAGTCCCTTTACGTTGGTAATCATTATATAATTATCTTCCGGTTGGAATATATTCGATGTGGGCTCCACATCGTTCACAGGACATATTTTTGTTTATTATTCAAGATTCTACCGATACAAGTTGACTTATTGGTGCTTTCGAAGTCATTTGACCTCTTGCAGTAATACACGTTTTCAATTTTTGGGCAAATCTCTGTTAAGTACTGGAGCTCGTGGTTATTGTAACTTACGTATGGTTTTGTTTTAATTACTTTCATATTATTCATAGGAAGAGGAATGAGATGGAAAAGCGAATTCGTACTTTTAGCCAAATTTGGTAGTTTTATATTAAAACTTAGGTTGCTATTATTATAATATGCTTGAAGTTCTAGAAATTCGTAAAGGTGTCTTCCGAAACTAAGTCAATATTCTGGGACTTAAAATGGTGTCTTATTTCATCCAGTTCATCTGGATGAAGAATAAGCTTTGATACTATAACAAACTTTGCGAGCATTACAGCTTCTATTATGTCAGAGATATGGTTCAATATTAAATCTATATTATAATCAAGCTGATTCATGCATTGAATTTCTAATAGCGCATTGTCTTCTTTTAGAATATGATTAGTTGTTTTTGCTGAGAGTTTTTCTAAAAATTTTGTAATGCTTTCCTGATTGTCACGAGTATTTATATGCTCTGTCAAATTTTTAAATCTCTGTATCATTTGTATATTCAAACTTTTTTGATTTTCCTCTATTATTTTTGAATTTAATGTTGTGTCCTGGAGTTCTTGTATTTGTTTATTTATAGTCATAGCGTCATTTGCGTCCATGTTCCCAGTTAAATATTTTATTACAGAGCCTAAGCCGTTGAATAGTCCTCGTTTTGTACGTTTATATGGATTAAATGTCTGTAGTTTGTTTTCGAGTCCCTTAAGTTTCAGCTTACAAATTTTAGCAGCATCTTTTAGAAGGCTATTTTTTTCAAATTTGTCTACGATAGTAATTAATTTTGAAGTTTGCGAATTATAATTGTCCAAGTCTATTATATGAATGAAATTGAAATAACTTTCAATCGTTCTCGCGTGTCCAATCTTCAGGGCTATCATATTCTGGTCTTTGTCAAAATTTTGTATTTCTAAGACTTGTCCATAAGCAAAGGCTATTAGTAGAGCCCCTATGAGAATTGTACGCATGGGGGATTTAGGTCCTTTTTTCAACGGTTATCGAGTATTTCCACTTATTTTCCTTGTAGCCTTATACCAATATGCTCTTAATATTTGTTCTCCGTCCGATATTCCTTCGAGTTTTTGAACAGGCGGCCCCTTATGTGGTCCAAGGATTTAATTATTAACAAAGATATTATTTTGTTAGCACTTTTAGTTAAGTTTCAACCCGAACCGTTGGCTTTACGACTGCGCCAGTTATGTTATTACGTTCCTTCGTTAATTGCACCAAATAAAACACTTTATCTTCTTGAAGGTTACACCAATAAATAAGTCCTCGGGTTTATAGCCTCTCAATGAGTGAATAGTCCTATTATATTGGTGGACGACGTTCAAAATGTCTTCACTCGGCGCGGTTTTGTTCTGAGCGGCTAAACTTTGAACTAACTCGATTAGTGTACCGTGTAAACATTCGACTTCGTTGAATAATGCACTGGGGTGGCTGAGTGCGTTATTTGTAGTCGATTTTACACGGATTTTACAACATTTTAGTTAAATGTACTTTCGTTATCAAACATGAGATATTTGGCGTTCGGGAAAACCTGTTTTATTACTTATTCCTTTTATTGATTCATGGCAGTCTTATTTTGTGTGAAGTTTACGTAGATAACAATATTCAGAATACCTATCTATAGAGCTAAGATACTGTGCATTGTTGGTATGAAATACGTTCATTTGAATGTACTCTCCCACATGCGTTGGTGTTGAAGTTTTTCCTATTGGTTGTTTATTTGGCTGCCGTTCGTACTTGTGTTGTAGACATATTTCACATTCTACTACTACTTTTCTACACATATCCCTAATGTTTGGCCAAAAATGAGTTAACAATATTTCTTGTGTGTTGTTTTTATAATTTATGTGTGAACGGTTATGTATCCGTAAGACTATTGCTTTTTGTTCATTTGCAGAGCTTACATCTGTTAATAATTTTTGAGATAATACAAAGTTAAAATTTGGAATATTAGTGGTAATTTTGTCTTTTAAATGGAAAAGTATTTCTTCATCTATATTCAACGCATTAGTAACATTTGATTTTCTTACATCATTAAGTTTAATTAATAAATCCGCAGTATCTTTAAAAAATATTGTATGCCTGAATCGACCAGGAAAAATTGTTTCATTCAGAACCTCGCTTCTTTCATTATTTTGCAGTAAAATTATTCGATTCTTGAAAGCATTAAAAGATACTCGTAGTTGCCTGTTGTTATCAAACTCTTTTTGTTTCTGTGTTCTTCTTGAAATTGATGATTGGACAATTTTTAGTGCCAGTGTGCAACTCTGGATTGGTGATGTCCAATGTTTCAGGATCTGCTGGGTGTTCGCTTTTTCAGGACTTTGTGGTTGAAAGTCCTACTTCCCGTGGAATTCAAAAGGTTTATTCTATCCTCTTTTTAATCTTCGGAGGATAAAATGGGCTTTACGAGCGGTTGAGCCCCCAGTTAAACGCTAGCAGGCTGTTAGCGTTGAGCAAAAAAACGATGTTTTGGTTAAGACCGTATGTCTTCACTTTATTGATCGTTATTCCTTACTAACTACCTTTTACAATCTTACTGCTATTTATACCAAGGAGAGTGTTTGCTTACTTGCTAAGAACTAAAAATGTTTTGATCATCTTATCTCTTATTGCATTGTTGAATTCCCTCTGCTGCATTTATGCTGCAGGAGTCTTATACTTTTTTCACCGAAGTGATGAACAACGACAAATTAAACAACTGAGTTGAAGGTTTAATCGATAATCAGCATTCCGTTTTATTTTGTGCTTTCTTAAATACTAATATTTTGCTTTCTTGCAATAACTTAAAAATAAATGCTTGCGTAAAAATTCTTAGGAAATGTGTCTTGTGCATTTTGCAAAGTAATACAGTTAATAAAGTTATTATACATTTTATTAACTGTTGCATTTTCGTTAGCGAAAATGCACTTGGACAAACAATTCTTTGGAAAACTCAATTAATAAATATTCGTATTCTTTGAAAATAGTATTCTTTATAACACCCCCACCGTTAGTTTGAGGCTCCGACGAAATTATATTATCTTTGCCGGATTGTTTATAGTAGTTTCATTTTTTAATTGTACATTTGGAATATATGTTTTTGTATTCTTAAAGAGGTATATAAAAATAATTAAGATACATATTGATATAATAATTGATAATAAAATGTTTAAGAATTAGTACTCCAGGAATTATTTCGCTTATCTCTTGTGTATTTAATGTTTTCATTTTGCAATAAGCTTCTTCAAAGTTTAGTATTTTGTTTAAACAATCATCGTTAATTTTTATAAGATTTCTTTTTAGATTATCTTTAATATATGTGCTATAAATATTGCTTTCTGAATCTATGAGAACATCAGAGTGGCTAACCTTTATGGATTTATTATTTTTGTCAGGAATGGGTACGAATGTCACCATGGATAGTGAATCTTGCGAATATTGTGGTATAGAGAGAATTATTATAATATTACCTTCGTGAAGTGCTATGGCTACTTTAATATTAGTATAACTGTCGATGTCTGTGATTAATTCGAGTTCGGTTTGGCTGAGAATATCTGTGGGGATGATTCCCAGTTTCCCGGAGAAAATAATCTGTCCTATGTCGTCTACGTGATGCCGTAGGAGTGAAATGTCGTTGTTAATAATTAAAACATTATTTAAAATATTTCTCCCAAGAACATGTAGTTCTTGCTTTATTGAATCAAAGAATATGACTAACTTAGTTTACAAAAATTCCTAATCTTAAATACGAAATCACTAGTAAAGACAGAAAGCAAAATACGATTAAAATTCTAAAGAATTCTTATCAGCAAAATCAATAATTGCAACGCCTCTTAAGAATGTCGATCGTAAAAACATACTTGCAGCAAAGCAGAAATGCACTTAAAATTAGAATTTGGTTACAAATAGTGTCAATGCAATTTCGACTATTTTATAAACAAATGATAAAATTAAAGAGTTCGATGCCTCTTATGAAAAATACGTTACCCACAATTAAGTGGAAAACAACAAAATAACTTAGTTTATTTTAACGACGTAAGTATGTTTAAGTGTACATGTATGTATGTATGTAAATATATACATATATGTATGTTAATATTAATATTTTATGTGATGGTGAAGTGGATATCATAACTCCCCCACCGTTAGCCTGAGGCTCCGACGAAGAGATTACATAAGTTCTGTTATTGTTTTTTATACAGATTATAATAATAGTACAGATAAAAATCAT